>NC_056740.1:300967530-301110025 GCF_019279795.1 Protopterus annectens
CTCGGATTCCCATATCCTGTAAGAGCTTACAATCCCACTCTTTCTCCCTTTCTTCTTATATTCCTCACTGCCTATCCTCTCAGTATATTCTAACTGCTATCAAGGCTTTGTGTCATCTCACCCTCCCCACCTATACTTACCTTAGCTTACTGCTCCTCTGATTGTTCTCCTAGGGTGAACTCCTCTGTGGCTCATCCCGCTCCTTTCGCCCTGTGGGCTCACTCTGCTCTCCTACCCTGCCCCCAAATCTCAATCGCCCCCAGTGGTCCTAACTGCCACACCCCTATACATTAGCACCAACCTCTATCTCCTCCCCCTTAAAGTGCTATCACCTTAACTATACACTAACACCAACCTCTATCTCCTCCCCCTTAAAGTTCTATTACTCATCTTCCATTATCCATTATCTTACCACCCTATCTACAAGCATCCCTACATTCCACCTCCCATGCCTACACTAATGGCCCAAGGATACCACAAACCCTTACCTTTATTAATACTCCTAACTATACTAATTATACCCTATCTACTTACTTTCTATGAACACCATACATATCTAGGACTTCACACCCACAACAGGCAAACCTCTATTCTTACTCTTAGCTCCCCTCACAGTCTCAGCAACTTCTCCTACCCAGCAAAGTACTCAGCAGCTAGGTTTCATAGACTCAGTCACATCTCTCATTTTAACCCAATAGCTAGAAAAACCAAGAACCTAATTTTTAAACTTTTACACCTCATCCTAAAAGTACAGGTCCACTCCCTTTTAGATGGTGATATACACCCAAACCCTGGTCCTACCACAATCACAGCTACACAGCTTGATACACCAACTCCTACTATCACACACACGCTAACCAAGCCCCCCAACTCTCTCCTGATAGCTCATCTTAACATTCGTAGCATCAATAATAAAGTTGCTCACCTGCATGCCCTTATAGATGTACATTCTTTTGACATACTCTGTCTGTCTGAAACATGGCTTAATCCATCAATACAAGACAGTGCAGTTCTACCCCCTGGCTACAATATCCTTAAACATGACCATAATACTAAGAAAGGTGGAGGCGTAGCCATACTTTATAAGAATGGATTACAAGATACCTTGATAGACCCCAAACCTCCACTTTCCAACAATGCAGAGATTCTTCTAAATAAGATTCAGCTTAACAAAAGTAAAGCCATATATCTAATCTGTGTCTGTCTTCCCCCAGGAAATAACATCAACACATCAGAGGCTATCCTCAGCTGGCTCTCAAGCAACTACCCCCAAGAAACCATTATACTTGGAGACTTTAACATAAACTGGAACTCCTGTATATCTGAGCAACTTTCCACTCATATCAACCTATATGGTTTTACCCGAACTATAACATCCCCTACCCGTACCAATAAACCTAACAACAAAACAAGTACCCTTGACTGGATACTCACTAATACTCCCCAACAAAACTATAAAACAGGCACCCTCCCAGAGGACATAAGTGACCACTTGCTTACCTATCTAATCAGATCTAAAGCTGAAGTTCCAAACTCAACCATCTGCAGAACTATTCACACTAACAAAAACTTTAACCATGCTCACTTTCAAACTGGACTAAGCGCCTGTGACTGGTCACCCCTGAAACACCTCCCACTAGATAATGCAGTGAAATACTTTAATTCAAAATTTATTTCCATTTTAGACTGCCATGCCCCATTACACAAAGTTAGAATCAGAACTAAACCAGCACCATGGCTCACCAAAACTACCAAGCAAAAAATCCTCCAAAGAAATAAACAATGGGCCAAATGGCATTCAACAAAAAGCCCCTCCGATCACTTACAATTCAGACAGCTAAGAAACTAAACAAAAAAAAGCCATATTGGCCGATAAAAGAAACTGTTACAACCAGCTTCAACAAACCCACCAAAATAATCCTCAAAAATTCTGGCTAGGCATCAATAACCTCCTACACCCTGGATGCTCAAGCACTCCCACTCCCTCTGGCTCTGATCACAACAATCCCATCCAAATAGCCGACTCATTTAACACATTTTCACTGAAACAATACAATCCCTAGCCAACCAGCTATTCCCTAGCACATAAGGTTTTTTTTTCCCTACTGGAATACAGAATATAAAATCCTAGGTATGCAATATGTTATAAAGTTTTGTAATGTACCAATTTCTACTGAAAATATCTTGTCTTGTCCTATTTGGTTGTTATTTGTGGAGCTTTCATCCCCGGGCCTCCACTGAAAATGGACATATATCCAGCTGGACTAGCCCGGTCAATAAATGTAAAATAAATAAATAAATAAATAAATAAAATAAGGCCAATATTGAGTACAATGCCCCATTCAGCACGTACCTCACAAAGCACATGCAACACCTGGAGACACCACAGAGGTTCCTCACCAGAAGAATCCAGGGCCTCAAAAATCTACTATACACAGAAAGACTAAAAGCCCTACCCCTGTACTCTGTTTCATACAGACTCCTCAAAGGTGACTTTTGTCTGGTATACAAGGTGATCTTGGACCCTGCCTTGATGTGACTGCTGTATATCCGCAAGTCAAGCTCCACTTGTCTAACCCGCACACGTGGCCTCAACCTCATCTGTGACATCAGTAGGACTTGCTGGTGAGACAGATCTGTGTCCCAGAGACTCCCCATCTATGGAATAGAATCCCTCTCCACATCAAGCAGAGTACCTCTTTACCCCATTTTTAAGCTTAATCTGGATAACTAGATGGGAAATAGAAAATACATCCCTGGGATTCCACCCATATCCCTGCTTCACAGGGACATTGGGTCCTGATTTGTCTATCCATGGGCTAAACTCTTGGCTAGGCTTATAAGGGCCTCAGGGCCAATAGCCTAATAACTTCCCATGATCCTAAAGGGAATAAAGAAAAAAGGGTATAGAAATTATGAGATATGGAAAGTTAAGAATATAGAACAATTCATGAACATATAGTAGAGGAATATATAGAACACAGACAATTTTTTGTTTTCAGAAGGATGTGAAATAAAAAATGAAGGTACATTAAACACAGTTTTTTCAGACCATAAAGCTATATGGATAGAATTCAGAGATAAAGTTAGTAATGCTAAGATGTAAAAAAGATCTAAAAAGAATTAATGAAGTAGAGTGGGTAGGTGATGGTGAAAAAAGAAAGTCAGAATTATGGGAAGAACACAAAAGTATGCAACAGTTATAAAAATTTGTCTGAATGGTGGATGTCTTTTAAAAAGAAATATGAAAAATGTTACCAAGGATGGCAAGTGAAAAAAAGTTATTGTAAGTTAAGCGAAGAACTTCTTAAAAATTTGGAGAGGAATGAAAATGAAATTTTTAAGAAAGAACAAGAGTTATCTGCAATGAATCAAGAAAAAAATAAAACATATGTTGTATAAGGAATAGTTAAGGAAGATAGTATAATGAGAGAAAATTAATAGACAAAAGGGACGAGTATAGAAAGACCTAAGTGATATATTGTGTATTGTTGCAGAATATATTAAATATTTATTTAAAGATATTGTTAAAGAACAAAAGGATAGCACGGAAAGTAAAAACTTTCTTTGGGCAAGAAAATATAGATTTGGAAAAAATATATAAGATTAGAAGAACTGGATATAGTATTAAGACAAGTAAATATACATACAGCAGTCATTCTGGATAGCATAGAATATCAAATATATAAGAACATGACAGTAAGTCAAAAGATGTATTTCATAAAAGCATTAAATGAGTGGCTTATTGAAGGATTTAAATATAAGGAATTATGTAGAGGAATTTTAAAATTTGCATGGAAAAAAGGTGCGAGGGATGATATAAGAAATTGGAGGCCTATTTTTTTAATAATACTGATTTTAAAATGAAATACTACCGAAAAGAATGGAATCAAAACTTATGATAATTCTATTAGATTCAATATATGGTGTTAAAGGAAAAGGATGTCAACAGTTATTAATGATTTTTAGAGAAATTGTAGATGACATAATAAATAGACAAGAAAAGATTCTAATTATGGTAGGAGATCTAAGCAAAGCTTTTAATGCTATTCAGCATAATATGCTCTGGGATATATTCAAAGCTTATAATTTAAGTAGGAATATAAGAAATGTGTGCATTGCATAATACACACTGAACAAAATTAAAGTTTTAATTAATGGATAGCTGACTGAAGAAGTAAGTATTAAAAGGTATAAGGTAAGGATGTCCTTTTAGTAACATTATATTTTCACTAGTTATGAATAGAATAACTAGTTGTATTAATACAATAGAGGGTAATGTTAGAACAAAATGAAATATTGATATACCTTTAATGTTATCATATGCAGATGACATTATTCTTGTTACTAAGTATGTTAATTGAATGGAAGAAGTTATAAGCAAGTTGGATTTGTGTTTAGATAAAATTGGTATGTGTTTGAATGTAGAAAAAAAGTAAATGTTTAGGGCATGAAGGTAGGAGTAAAGATATTTAATTCAGCTCTCAAGAAATAAAGTTATTAGGTATTACATTCGGAAAACAATGTTGTATTACTACATTGGGAAAACTTGAAAAAAAATCAAAAATATGTGGTCCTTTTGGAGGTCTTTTAAACTTCCATTTAAGAAAGAAGTTTGTTTACTTAACTCTGTTGTATTAGGAAATATTTCATATATAGGTAGTGTGTTTAGTATGCCATTGTCAATTGAAAAATATATTAATACTATCTTCTCCTTTATATGATTATCTCTTCTTAATCCTGTCGAGAGATGTGTGCTATATGTAGCAAAAGAAGATAGTGGTTTTGGACTTATAAATCCAGTGGTATTTCCAGTTTTGTTGCATCTATATAAATACTTAAACGTTTAATGGAAAAATGGTAATTTAATAAGTCTGTTATTGGAAAACAAATATGAAAAATACAGGCTATGATGAAAACTTGTAAAAGTGTAAAATGTATATGGATGAAAAAAAATGAAATTATATCAAGAAAAAAACTGTAATGTGGAAATAAGTATAGAAGATTTAGAAGATGAAAGAAAAAAGTGATATAAAAAAGTAATGGCAGAATATTTTTATGTACACCCATGGAAAGAACAGGAAGAAGTGAAAATCAAATCTATAAGAGCAAGAAATTATATATTTAAAAAGAGAGTAGAATATGATTTTTATGGTGACTGACGATAAGGAAATTACCAGTCAAAGCAAGCATGCCATATAAAAATGAAAGAATATGTTATTTTTGTCATAAAGAAAAAAATATTTAACTAATGTCTCTTTAAAATGCAAAAGATTTGATACATTATGGAATAAGTTAGATTAGAACCCTTATTTAGAAGAAATGAATGGATCCAAAATATTAATATGGATATGATTGAATATGGTTTATATAAAGATAAAGTGTTTATTCAAAAGGCTGATAAAATATTTAATGTTATGCGGATAATTTGGAACCAAAGAGTGAAAGAAATTATGTATAATGCCAAATGGAATTTATCAGAAATGTTAAAAAAATAAAATTTTGGTTGTAGAAAGTAGAGTGGAGGTCAGATATAAATATATTTTGAATGTAAAAATGTGAATATCTGGTCAATGTAAATAGTTTATGTATAATATTGTAAATAATGTAAATAATTTATTTATTCAGTTTATATTGCAACTTTTCAAGATTTGTTACATAAAGGACCCTACTCTTGTCAATAGATGCCATGGGATCTTTTACATCCACCTGAGCTACCACCAGCTCCAGCAGATGGGATCTCAGTTTAACATTTTTCTGAAAGACAGTATACACACAGGAGTGTAGCACCCCCTTTATGCTGTATTGCAGTGTCAGCAATCAATCTACCTGGTATGGAAGTAGAACCAACAACCTTCAGCATCCAAGATGAGTATGCTATCTGTTGTGCCACTGAAATCTTACTTTCAGTATATTTATTTATTTATTTACTTACTTACTTACTTATTTATTTATGTATTGACATTTGTTTACTGGGAAAGTCTGACTTGAAACAGGTACCCTTTTTCAGAGGAGGCCCGGGGAGAAAGGTTCCAAGGTATCATACTTAATGCAATCAATATTTACAGTAACTCATTTCATAATGCAGTTTCAGTCAATACATAGCATAATATTTAGTATAATAAACTCTGTATTGATATTCAAAAACATTAAATTTAATTTAAATTAAATTGAATAAATCTTTGGGGGCAAAAACACATTTCACTTTTGGACATTAAGGAACTCTGTTGGCACCTATGCTTGAAACCAAACATTGCACCTGTATTAAAAATTCCATGAATATCAAATGTGTCCTGAAAAAGAAGAATGCCAAGTTGGAACGCAGTTGCATTTTTCTATGTATTGCAATATATTGTAAACATTTGTAGTAGTTTTCTATGACTGGTTGTTTTGTGAAATGTGTTTGGTGAAGATGACTTTGTAAGTGCTGTATGTTTCATCCTCTGGAAAGGAGAGGGGGAGGGGCTCCCATTTCCAAGTGTTCCCCTGTTGAAATGACTTTCAGAACCCATTTGTCTGAAACTATCTGGTGCCAAGAAGATAAACACTCAGAGAGAGGGAGGGATTGCCCAGGGTGGGAGAGGTGGAGCCTGAAGAGCAGCTGGTCATTCTGACTTTTTGGACTGTCCTTGGTTTTATGAGGCTTTTCATTTCTTTTCCGAGTCTTCTTGCCTTTGTTTAATTGTTTTATGGCACCTTGTTGCTTGAATTGTTTTTTGAAAGAGGGTGCTGACATGGAACATACATTTTTATTTCCCCCTAAAACAGGAAGGTTGGAAGATTTGGGTCACTCCTTGAATTAGTTTTCCCCTTTCATCAAATCTCTTAAACACCTCAGCTGCGGAAGAAGCAGACATAATTCTCTTATCCAGGGAAGAACTTAAAATTTCAATGTTAAAATCTTCAGGTATATTTTGAGACTGTAACTAAACAAATCTCATAAATAACCAAAAACAGTAGCCCTGGGGTCAAAATCGGCAATATCATAAGCACACTTTAAGTCTTGTTTAATTTCATGGGACACACGTACAAAAGCAACAATTAAGGCATTTTCACCTCAGAAGATAAAATATTAACTTTTTATGTTCTCAAAAGATAGAAGTAAAACCCTTAACATGTGATGTTGACAGTTTGAAATTCTCAGTCTTAAAGTGGCAGAAGAATAAATTTTCTTCCTAAATGTGTCAAAAGCTTTTCAATCTGTGTCAGAGGGAATGGGATAAGAGTTACTTGTCTAGCAGAAGCAGTTTTGTATGGGGAAATCACTGCATGGTCTGCTTTGAGGTTGGAAAACAGATAACTTGCAGGTCTAAGGTACCTTGCATAATGTTTCAGACTTTCCAGGATCAGGAACTTGATGTCAGGTAAATGTCAAGCTGTCAGGAAAACATTGTCATAAAAGACGGATATCTACAAGGTTTTGGTATATCCAGCTGTAGCAAATGAAAATACATTTGCTTGGCAACAGTAATTTCATTCTAATGCCACTAGAACAAAAATCTTTCATTTTAAAGTTTCAGGAAAAAAAGGTCTTCTAGAAGCAGATCTGAAGAACATTTTCCTTGGGATCAGGATTTTCAAGTTGAGAAGAAAATCCTAAGCACAAAATTCTCCCTTCATTCCCTGTTCTTCTGACTGAAAATAAGAATCAAAAGGAGAGGGAAATATTTTATTTTATTTTCTGATCAGGAAGTCAGTAGAGAAAAAGCAGAAATGAATTCCCTAGCAAATGTCAGGGCGTCTTCCCTATCCATTGAAATTGAAACAGGAGAAGCCAATTTTTTTTTTTTTTCATTTTTTTTCCCTGGGAAACTCCTTGGAAAAGGGATAATCCAAAGCAGGCACACTATCCCAGGGCTCAGTCTTTCTTTCCTGGTTATGCCATAGACCTTCCCCAACACCAACTAAAGTGGTTTGCCCCTGCCCTACAGATACAGAGGATGTGTCTATCCCCTGGTCCTTAGTGGCTATAGGTGTTACACCAGGGGGACTGGGGTAAAAATGATCAGTCTGGGGAACCAAATCCAGCCACAGCAGAGTCAAGCATTGATACCTGAGGCAAAACCAGAACCAGCCTAGCACAGAAAGACTCACTGACAACTTTCTTCTTCTTGTGGCAGAAGGAGGAACCAAGACCACTGGTAACTCTATAGGTCTAGCCAAGAAGAAAACCTCAAAGATGGGTAGCATGGACTGAAAGAGTCAGTAACTCAGTGCCAGTAAAAAAAGATGTTGTCAAGGTAAAAAGAAATATACCGACAGTTTCCAAAATCACAAATTCCTGCCCCTAACACATAAATTATATAAAGGTATATCATTAATTTTACACAAAACATTACCACAAGCATTCAATGCAGTAAAAACTCATCAGGCAAGAGTGATATGCTGTGCAAAATAATTTTTTTTAGCCCAAATATTAATAAATTCACAGAAAAAAAGCTCTGGATTTCTTCAGAGAAGTACAATAGTGGAAGCTTTTCCAGCAGGGGCCTCATCTGCCCAGCCTTAAAGGGTCTTTAGCTGACCATCACATTCACAAAACACTCAGGAGGAGTGCAGTTCCATGGGTAGAAAGTTCTGAAGCTTTGGGCAGTCTATCTGCCTATTATCTGGAACTCTGCACAAGCTTCTGGCAGTTAGGGCACATGGAAGGCACCATCTAGCTCTGAAAAACTAACCAGCTTGATGATATACTTGATGGATATAACCCCAAATAGCTTACATTTTTGCAAAAGTGATTTAATGTTGAACATTTATCACTTATCTGACTGGAGGTGTGACATTCTGCTTTGCATTTTATCAGACAGACCATACATTTAACATTAAAGCATTATAAAGGCACTATTTTTGTAATACCTGAACAGTAGTTAATAAAGCCTTATACTTTGTAGCAATGGACAAGTAACACAGAGTATTTCAAAATGATTCTGCAAAGCAGCCTTTGGTATTGTAGTACTCTTCTCTCTGGTCTGGAGTTGTAACATTCTCCGTTGCATTTTACGAGATGCTGCACACTGGCAATCTAACACTTTTCTGGCGTAACAGAGGCATAGCTAGCATGAGACAAAGGAGGCAGCTGCCCCAAGTGCAAGTTGTTGGAATGTGCGGGTATTGGCAGTTTGCTGTGGAACTCATGCTAGAGAGCAGTTTACGTCAATGAATGGAGGGGATTGCTCTTGAGTGATTGATTATTTTTTAAGTATCATTGAAAAGGAATATGGTATGAAGAAGGAAGCAGTAGAGGCTTAGGAAGAAATGATTTTAAGGAAAAGAACACAGATGCTGAGCAATTTTAGTGATGCAAAATTAGCTTATTATGTACAATCATGTCTGAAGCCCTGTGTGGCCTAGCACAGTACTGTAATTTATAAATGAATAAAACAATAAACTAGAAAAACAATAAAATAGAAGAAGCAACCGGAAGTACATAACTCCGCACAATTTATTGCTACAAGATTTAGCACTTTTGTCTTTATAAATGAATGCAGATACTGCATTTTCAGTTAGGCCTGAAGCACTCAGAGTTCTCTGTGTGGTATTTACATCTTTAAAGTATAATAAACCACTTACAAATGTAATAAGCAGTTTCCTACGGTATAAAGATCCAAAGATGACCTTACTGTTTTTGGACTTAGGTATGAGAGAATATCCCCACCATTTTAAAGTTGAGTGGGCTTCAGGGCATCAGATCAAGAATGGCACAGGGCACCAAAACAGCTTACTATGGCTCTGTGCCTCTTTAACTGGAGGTCCTATTGAATCTGTGGCATTTTCCATCACACTTTGTAGCAATAGAGAAGATACACAATATGCAAGAAGGTGTTATTTATGGTTTTCTTCACCAAGTTGAAATTGCTAGGTAACTGCTTTGCAGTTTGACAGCTGTCAAAATAGCTGTTGAAAGTACCAGCTGAGTTTAATGATTTATTAAGACGTAACATACCTAGAACAGAGCTTCACAAGCATTGTGATTTTACTTTGTAAGCAGTCTCCAATGCCCATTCTTGTCTTTAATGACCTTTGGGCAGAAATATCAGCCCAGTGTTTCTGGGATTTGACCAGTCATGCAAAAGGATTTGTGTTGGCCATTTTCTAAATATATATTTTTACAGTTGAACATTGATACAAACCACATAGCTTAATCAGTCTATCTTATTTAAAACCACATAAACAATATTATTACAGAAAATGTATGTTTATTTGAAAGTTTATTACTTTGCTTTTTATATAAATTTCAGTCTATGCTTGCATACTGTGTGGCAATATAAATTTAAACTTCCTACTGCTTTCCAGTTGGCCATGTAAATAAGTTCCAAGGTAGAGTGGGCTTGTCAAAAATATGAAATTAAGTTTATAGCTTCAAATCTAAACTTCCCCTTCTTATGTTCCAGAGAAAGAGCTGAGAAGGTTAATGCTACAGCAGCAGAGACAAAAATTGCCTTGGATGAAGCTGCAAGGAAGACAGAGGATGCAGAAAGCTCTATAAAAGAGACACAGAGGATAATTAAGAGCACAAAAAATAAACTTAAACAGGTATTCATTTAAGAACAAAGCAGTTGTTGTGAGGGGAGGGCTGTTGAATATTTTATAGTACATCATTTGATACTATTGTAATTGGATTTTGCATAATACCCCTGTTGAGTAATAGTACAGCTGTGACATAGTAGCAAATACCCTTGTATGAATTTGCCATCATTCCAGTCATACTTTTTCGGCACTATAGCTGTTGTTTGTTTATGCTTTTCTACAACATAAATGTACACTAACAGAATATCCACAGCAATGGACAAAACCACAATAGCGTTTTAGCTGTAGTGTTTGCATACATGTGCAATCACATGTTTGTTCAGTAGAAAGTGGTTTTCATACAAATGAGACAAAGCATGAACAAGATTTTCCTGTGACGGTCTTGACTAGGCAACATTTCTCAGTTTTACTCTGTAAAGTAGGGCTACAACTGCAAAACTGCACTGCAGATCACCATCAGTACTGTTAATACCTACCAATAAATCATAAGCATAATTGATGTACTTCTTAAGCTTGTATTTTTGACAGCACTTGTGAAACAGTGTGTGACAGCCTGTCTTTACCCTAGGCCAGTAATCAAGGCACCTCAATCCCCACCACTGACACCAGTGAGATGGTCACTAAAAACAGGAATGGATTTATATAGTATTTTAAGATGCAGCTTTCTGCATCAAGCACAGATTCCTCCAAGAGCACACAGGGGAGCCCACTCCAGACCTGGGACTGGACTATCTGTCTGTGCAGATCCTAAACAAGATTCACTTTGGAGCACTATATCCCATTTCCAAGTAGCTGACACACCCAAACCTGGGTATTTGATTTTCAAGCACACACTCCTGGGAAAGGCTGGCACAGATTTGCTAACGATACCTCTCTGCCCAGACTATAAGGTAACTATGCTGCCACCAGTCAACCACTCTCAGGCTCTTACAAGGGTATTCATTATACTGAGTAAAATCAATACTAACATAAATGGTAGAGTGTAATCAAAGCAGCTAGGCTTTTCGGAGCGGCCAAGGCATCATTAAAATAAGCACAAGTACTGTCAAGACATTAAAAGTATTCTCTAGAAGACCAGCCACAATGAAAAGTATAAAAATATTTAATAATAAATAATAAAATAGAAAACATGAGAATACTAAATATGAGAGTACAATAAACACCAGAGTTTCATATAACAGGAGAAATACAAATAACACAGTTGGACAGATTCAAACAGATGCAGAAAAACAATACTTAACTACCCTCACTGTATTTCCTGACTGTCTATAGAATAATGGTTCCCTAGCTAACTTAATGCAGCAAGACAAGATAGGACACTGAGATGCTTACTTCCACAAGGCAAGGTGATGACCTTCTAACTAAACTGAACTCAAATAACTGAACTATGATAGCTGTCATAAATTTTTATATCGGGTTCTAAAGAAAACAAAATAAGCTGTTCTGTGAGTTCCATCCTCTCAGTGCTGGTTATGGAATGGCATTACATTTAATCACCTGACTCTGGTACAATACACACTCAGAGTTTTGCTAACATCTGTTGCATTATTTGAAAATTATAGAACAATTTCAAAAACTTCTACTCTTCCCTTCCAGAATTCTTTGTTTAAACATATACATTTAATCAGTTATAATAACATTGTTGATACATTTTTAACATAAGCTTTTGTACAAGTCAGTGTGATAGTCAAATGACAAAAAAAATACTTACAAAACTTCAGCTAACTATGCTGGCATATTGACACATGCACTGCCCTATTCTCCCTGGCACAGATGGCAGCACCTCACATCTTCAAATCTGCCCCCTCCCCTTTGAAGACTCAAGCTAGTTTTTCAAGTGACCCTGGAAAAATAATGCTTGAGAGGAATGGGCCTGTCTGGGAACACATTAAACTATACCTTGTCTTGACAGTCCATCTACATTGGCATTGCTGTAATCTGGACTGGCTAACATATGGCTCCTCACAAAATCCCTTTTAGATTTTGGAATGTCTGCTAGCATGCTGGAGTCCACACTACCTTATCTGGCCTGTTCCTTCCTTGTTAAGTCTGTGAGGGAAGCAGTTATTGTACTATAATTGGGAATGTGCTTTCCATAGTACCCTGCTCTCCCCAAGAATGCCCTCACCTGTTGTTTGGTAACAGGGGCAGACCATACCTGAATAGCTTCCATTTTTTCAGGTTCTGGCCTAATCTTACCACTCCCTACTCTATGTCCCAGGTAGGCGACCTCTGCCATACCTACCTGACACTTACTGGGTTTAATGGTCAACCCTGTTCTTTGTAGTCTGCCCAGGACCTCCCTGACATGCTGAGGCTTCATCATGTTAACACAGTACAGTTTGTGCCCCTGCCTCCTGCCTGGCAGGTTTACCATGTAATTAACATTACTGACCTTCCTTACCACTTTGAATGATCCCTCCCAAGCTGCCTGCAGCTTATTGTGTCTGGCAGGAATGAGCACCATAACCTGCTGTCCCACAGCATACTCTCAGGCTCAAGCATTCTTGTCATACTAGATATTTTTCTGCTGTTGGGCTCCCACCAGGTTCTCCTTGGCCAAGTCCATGAGCTCCCTAAGCCTTGTCCTGAGCTTTAGGACATATGCCACAACAGACTCCTTGTGGGATTCACACTCACCCTCCCACACATCATGAATCAAACCTAAAGGGCCCCTCACCCAATGCCCATATTGCAACTCAAAGGGTGAAAAACCTTTGGATTCCTGGGGTACCCCTCTGTATGCAAACAATAGATGGGGAAATATTTGTCCCATTCTCAACTAAATTGGTCTGCAAATGTCCATAGTGTGGTCTTTAGTGTAGAGTTTAATCTCTCCACAAGACCATTAGTCTGGGGGTGGTAGGGGTG
The DNA here is from genome assembly GCF_019279795.1 of Protopterus annectens. Lineage (NCBI taxonomy): Eukaryota > Metazoa > Chordata > Ceratodontiformes > Protopteridae > Protopterus > Protopterus annectens. Next base: position 300,980,929 of record NC_056740.1, read on the forward strand.
GTCTTTAGGTACTTCACCCTGCAGTGCTTCCCCAGATAAGCCAGCAGGTCTAACATGAAATTGGCAACTCTGTCAGTTAATATTTCTCTTGGGAAACCTACCCTATTGAAAATCTCTAACAAAGCATTTGCCACCTTATTTGCTTCGATGGAGGATAGAACTACTGCCTCAGGGTCTCTAGTAGCATAATCTACTACCACCAGGATATACCTCTTCCCTGTAGAACTTGGGGTGCTCAGAGGCCCCACAATGTCTATAGCTACCCTTTGAAATGGATCTTCCATCACAGCCAAAGGCATCAACAGAGCTTTGATCTGTCTACTCCCTTGCGTACCTTTTGGCACTGCTCACAGGTCCTTCAGTACCCTGTTACATCCTTTGCCATTCCAACCCAATAAAAGTTCTGTATAATATGTTTCTTAATACCCTTTATGCCCATATGACCTGCAAAAGGAATGTCATGGGCTATGGCTAGAAGTGCCAGATGGTAGGCTCTGGGCACTACCAACTGCTGTATTACCTCACCCTCTAGTCCTCCCCCAGAGGTCCACATATAGTAAACCTTTATTCCAATATGCAGACTCCTATTTTTCTTCAGCAGCTACCTCCTTCAAGCTGAGATCTGATCTGAAAGCTGAGCCTGTCTCAACTCTAACTTTGTAACTATTCCCATCTCCCCTTCCACAGGAAGTCTAGTATCTTCCAACAGCAGTGCCTGACTGTCAGCATGGGTACTACCATTCACCTCTGTCCTTGCAGTCGCCCTGTCCATGGTAACATCAGTACCTACCAGCAGCCGTGGCTCACTTTCAGGCTTACTCCTACAAGGTAGCTCCCTCCCTGAAAAAGCCATATCACCAGCCTTAGCTTCAGGTGTGGAGTCTGTCTGGGTCTCCCCAAGCCTACCAGACCTAAATGCCTCTCTCCAACCCCAAGTACATTTAACTGCATGCACACAAGGTACTGCATTATCAAAATAATTCCGTATCAAGACATCTGCAGGAATGTCCCCAAAGAAAACACCTGTTTGCTTCCTTCTCCACACTCCCAGTCAAGGTGAACCCAAACCAAAGGTATTTGGAATGGGGGATCCCTCCTAAGTCTCTGATTGGAGTGAACTGCCCAAGCAAGTACGGCTCCTCTTTAACCACTGCAGGCTTTACAGTAGTTATGTCAGAGGCTGTCTCTCTGTTAGCAGTGGCCTGTCTTCTATCCACTAAGATAGGATACAAACTTCTGTGATAATTTGATACCCCTATTGTCTCCAGACAACTTACTACTGGCACTCTGTTATTCCCACTTGCTGGTTCCCTCACTTTTTGTTCCCTGCCTTGCTTCAGTGGACATTTGTATGCTACATGGCCCCTCTGGGTACATTTAGAACATCTAACCCCTAATCTTGGCCATGTACCTGAACTAGTGGCTTCCCCTGTTAATAATAAACTCTGTTGGGGTTATTTAGGCTGCCCACCATGGGTTCCCTTGTATCCATGTGCAGCACTGGGTATCCCATTCTTGTGCAGAGATGCCCCATTTGCTCATCTGTAGAGTTACATTTTCAGTCTGCCAACCAGACTCTCATGTCCTCAGGCAAAGTACTAAGGGTTTTCCCCCACACCAAAAGGTCTGCCTGTCTTTCAAAAGTGATGACCTAACACCCACTCACCCACCTATGAAAATAAGTGTTTAACTCAGCAATATAATCACATACACTTTCATCTGACTTGTGTCTAAGCTCACAAAACTTTTTTTCTGTAAGCTTCGGGTGTTAACTTATAACCACTCAAAAAACATTGTTTCATTCTATCATAGATTAAACAGTCAGTATCACACAATTTAGAATTAGTAGTAGTTATAGCTTTACCATGTAGTAAAGGGGTCAGGAACCATACCCAGAGCTCTTAATCAACATTCTGCTGTTTGCATACTCTTTCAAATATATGAATAAAACTATCAAAGTCATCCCCCTCTGCAAATTGTGGAAGAAATTTACTGACTTTTATTGCATTTGGGGTCCAGTTATTCCCTCCCCATTACCTCATGACTCTGATGAAGAGCTTCTATTTTTCTTTAGCCTCCAAACCCTGCAGTTTCTCTTCAGTCTCCAAATGCATTAGCTTCTCTTCAATCTCCAGATGTAGCAGTCTCTTTAACTCCAGATGGATTTTTAAGTCCTCTGAGGAAAAGGTGAACTGTCCTGTTTTGGAAGACTGCATATCCCCAACATCAGAGTGGTTGTCCTCCTGGCCACTAGTTTACACTGCAGCTGCGATTAAGGCCAAAATAATTTCCTCTTCAGTCCGGTTAGCATGCACCAGTCCTTTGGCTTTGCACACCTTGGCTAACTGGTTCTTTGTCAGCTTACCATAATCCTCTGCTAACAACTTTGTCTGCTTTCCCTGACTAAACTAAACTAGCAAAAATAAATTGAAACTATTGTGAAAATGAAACTCTAAATGTTTATTTTGTAGCTGTTGAGACTACACATACTTTCAGTGACAACTGCCCACAGACTACTGAAGTTCAATTAATATCTCATTGTTCTGCCACCAATATGTGATGGCCTCACTTTACCCTGTGCCAGTAATCAAGGAGCCTCAATCCCCACCACTGACACTGGTGAGAGATGGTCACTAAAAGCAGAAATGGATTTACACATTATTTTAAGATGTAGTAATCTGCATCAAGCACAATTTCCCCCAAAGCACACAGGGAAACCACTCCAGACCTGGGACAGGACTGTTTGTTTCTCCAGATCCCAAACAAGACTCACTTTGGAGCATTATGTCCCAGTTCCAAGTAGATGACACACCCAAACCTGGGTATTTGATTTTCACACACACACTCCTGGGAAAAGCTTGCACAGATTTATTAGCTGTACCCCCCTCTCCCCAGATTGTAAGGTAATTACGTTGTCTGCAGTCAACCACTCTCAGGTTCTTACAAGGGTATCCGATTATACTGAGTAAAATCAATACGAACATAAATCGTAGAGTGTAACCAAAGCAGCAAGGCTTTACGGAGTGGCCAAGGTGTCACTAAAATAAGCAAAAGTATTCTCAATATGTTAAAAGTATTCTCAAAAAGACCAGCCAAATGAAAGGTATAAAAATATTTAATAATAAATAATAAAATAGAAAACATGAGAATACTAAATATCTAATTACAATAAACATCAGAGTTTCAATCACAGGAGAAATAAAAATAACACTGTTGGACAGATTCAAACAGATGCAGAAAAACAATACTTAACTACGCTCACTGTATTTCCTGACTGTCTATAGAATAACTGTTCCCTAGCTAGGTTAATTAATACAGCTAGGCAAGATAGGATGCTGAGATGCTTATTTCCACAAGGCAAGGTGATGAGCTTCTAACTAAACTGAACTCAACTAACTGAACTCTGATAACTGTCATAAATTCTTATATCATACTGCTTATGACTTGAGCAACAGCAGTTGTCAAAGCAGTTAATTTTTTTTTCTGCCAGAATCAAAATTCTGAAAGTTGGTGCCCAACTGTTACTTATTAAATTTGAATAATCATAGCAAAGTAATCAGCCATGCTTGTTAAAGTAACATACTTTTTAAAGAACAATTAAAATTCCTTAGGTTGCTTCCTTGTGATCAGATATTAGATAAAATAATATAAACACATTTCCCATGATAACTTGGTGCATGTGGAATGTTGCTGTACTTTGCTTCTGACATGGGCAGCAATGTTTCTTATTTTTTGAGCAAGAGCCAGATGATGTTTGTTGCTTTCTCCTGATCATAAACTTCAAAGCCAAAATGTGTAGTATGGCCCTTCTAAAACTAGTTTCATTTTTTGGTGGTTCTTTTGACAACACTTATGAAAGCAATGTAATTAAAAAGTAAAATATTGTAGACTGCTGTCATGAATACTCTGCAATGTCTCAACTTTACTCAGCTAAAATCAGTTTTATTTATTTTCTAATAAACTCTTCCAAGGATGCAGAAAAATTATTTATTTTGAAACACGAACAAGCCTTTTTTTGATCTTGAAAAAGCCTGACATAGCTTCAGGCGAAAGCGCTTGACTTACTGGATTTACTACTTTTGTTTCGTGTTGGTCCGTGGTGTTCGTGTTTCAAAATAAAGAATTTTTCTGCATCCTTGGAAGAGTTTATTGGATCTAGGAGGTTCCTTTTGCTGTTTGCTTTGTGGTCTTTTGGGACTGAGTTCATGATTTACTTTATTTATTTTCTCACACTTTTGATAATACTTCTGAAAGCAATGTAACTGACTTATCATGATGTATGCTGTGATCATTTCTTCAGTGAAGCATGTAAAACTGGTTTCAGTTGTTTGTTAGTCTATCTGACAATGCTTGTGAAAGCAATGTATTTTTTATTCAGGTAAAAATGTTTTACACTGCTTCAGCATGATAATTTTGACCACACATGTTTACATACTAACAGTGAAGTTCTAATGTTGGCCAGTGCTTGGTATTGACAAATACTTGTTTTTCATTTAACTTCATCAGGGTACTAAGATAATAAAAATACTTATTATTACTGTTGATGACACATACAAGTTGCATGATGTTCTTGTGCTATTCATACATTCCATAACAATCACAGTACTCATTTTTGCAAGCATTTTAGTAAAAAATAAATTCTACAACACATATCTTGTGCATGAGCATTTAGAAGAATAGTAGAAAGTCAAACACTGAATTTGCATATAGTCAATTTCACTTAGAAAAGAATGTAACACAGAGTAGAAGATGTTTGAAAATTCAACCATGCCAGAAACATGACACAGAGATTGTTAAAACAGATAAAGAAGCATTTTGATATATTTATTTTGATAGGACAGCTACCCCCTGCATCTACCCAGTGCGAGGGGCTGTGCCTCCCGACCCCAGCTTTCTATATTTAAATGTTAGGTTGCACTACCATGAATAAAAGTGAGCAGTTGGTTATATAGAAAAGTTGAATTTCTGTGCATCTAATAGGTAGTGTGACTTCATAGTTTACATATAGATTTCCAAGCTATAGCCACAGAACACCCTCAATGGTGGAGTGTAGAAAGGCGATGCCCCCCATACCATAAATATCCCTCTTACCAGTTTTGCAGTACTCACAACTATTATCTTACCAGTTTGAAAACATTTCTTATACTTTCCAAGTTTTCATCACATACTGAACATCTAATGCTTTGTGGAATTTCAAATTGTATTTAATTGTTTAGCTTAGTTATTCTGCTTAGCTGTTGTGGTTGTCAGCCAGGATATTTTGTAAAGCATATTGTGAATCAGTTGTAATGCAACATTATTCAACAAATAGCTGTCGAACAAAATATCTTGCTGGAAGGCAACTTTGAATTTATGGGAAAATTGGTACACCACTGTTCAATCTAGAGGTCTTATGTACTGTAAACAATATTTGGAAGCCAAGTAAATTTAACAAGTATGATTGGTATGTTATTACTGATAAGTATAAGAAACTGCATCTTATGCTTTCATGTTTGCAGTTCAGTAGCATGATATTGTAGCAGAAATGTGAGTTTAGAAAACTGTAAACTAATGCTGCTAGGCATATATGGCTTAGAATTATTTTACTATATTCAGCTTTCTAATTTAAACACACAAATATTAATAGTTAATAACCTGTATTTAATGTTCAGAAATTAGATGAAAATAAATAAATGAATGAATACATAAATAAATCTCTTTCAAAACTGACAACTGTCAGTTAACTGGTTTTTATCCATGGACAAAGAAATATCCATATAAAGATAGATGATAGTCAGACATATGGATAAACAGACAGGGAGAGATCCATCCATTTCTTATTTGGCATGTAGCAATTCAATGTTGTACAAAGAGATTATGTATCTCCACCTCATTAATGCATTTAAAATATTCCACATTTTTTTTGCAGTCTACATCGACCTACACACTCTATGCTCTTTTGAAGGCGGCTATTGATTAATATTAGTTGATCTACTGTTTCATCTAACACATTTAAGCAATTGCTGAATGAGTCTAAAATGCCTAAAGATATCATTTGGCATTGGCATTTGCTTAAAGCGTACCTAAAGACTGAGATTACACCAAGGAGTCTGCAGGTTCTGTTGGAACCCAGTATTAATAAACCAGATGAAATTTTATTGAATGAGTTGAAGTTGGTATAGCAGATGGCCTATATATTATTTGTTGAGATTTCAGTGGAGTTTTATAATAGACAAAAAGAGCATACTTCTTTTTCTACTAAATTACGGGGTTACAAAAGGGTTTTATAGGTATTTGAGGAACTGGAAAGTAAAAAATTTAAGAAGTATCATAAGGCTGCTCAAGATTACCAGCTGAAAAGACGAGATGATGACACTCTAAGGTGAAAACTATAAGGTTTGTAGAAGGGAAGAAAGGTTAATCTAAATGCAAACGTTTTTAATGTAAGAGATGATTACAATCTAGTTTGTGTTCCAATGATTCTTTAGATACAGGTGTTACAGATGAGACCTCTTCTCCAACAGAAACTGAAAATGAGACTGTAATGTCCCATCAAACTAAAAAGTATTTTGTTTTTACTAGCCCTTTAGAAGAAAAGACACAATAAAAAAGGAAGCACAAAAAGAAACATGGATATAAAAGGTTCTGTTGCATCAATTAATGAACATATAATAAATAATTATTTGGTTTTGAATGTATCTCCCAATTATGTTTTAAATAAATCTGAAAGTGTGATGTTAAGTAAGGGACTGAATTTTGTCCCCTCAACTTTAATTTTAGTATTCCAGTTGGTTTTTGATGGGCTGGGGTGCCTTCTGTGCAAAGTCTGCATGTCTTCCCTGCGGTCAAGTAGGTTTTCTCCGGGTGCTCCAGTTTCCTCCTACATCCCCAAAGATATGCTGTAGGTGGATTGGACACTCTAAATTGAGTGAGTGTGTGATGTGGAAGAACTACCTGGCAGGGCTAGCCACCCGACGGTGTAAACCTTGGCTCTAGATGATTGTCACTGTTGAAGTGACATCTCGATCCCATGTGCAAAAATGGGGAAAAGGGGTTGCGGATGGATGGTTGCCAATGTGTTTGCTGAAGGAAAGTGGCAAGATCAAAGGATGCTTCGGAATTTTTTCAGTTATTATGTACATTAGAAATTAAATCATTATATACTTCAGTCCCTCACTGGGGAAGTATAAAAGCATTGGAATTATGGTTAAATAAGGAACGACTCTCACCACTAGGTTTTAAAATATTTTTAATTTTACTGGTGGAACATATTTAAAAAAATGTGTTTTACTACAATAGAACCTGTTATTTGCAACATAATGTCATTGCTATGGGGGCAGCTTTTGCCTCTCCATATATACAGATTTGTTCATGGTGTATAAAGAGGAATATATGCTATACAAGGTCTACTACGTTAGACCGACAGTCCACAACACCGACACCACAAGAATGAAACCGCAAAAACACGAAAGCTCACATGCCCGACAAACCACAATACCGACAGTTAACAAAACAAAGCATTCGCTGTTCCACACAACACAAGCACACCAACAACATAAAAACCTACACTACACCTTACACACAACTATCTATGCACTAACTTTAACCCAAACCCTAACCCTAAGGTCCGTCACTATCGCACACTTACCTTACCCGCAACCTAATCCACTTAATCCACCCCTAATCCTCAAGTCCCTCACTATCGCACACTTACCTTATCCGTACCCTAACCCTAACTCACTTAATCCGCCCCTAACCCTCAAGTCCCTCACTATCACACACTTACCTTACCCGCACCATAACCCGAAGTCCCTCACTATCGCACACTTACCTTACACGCACCCTAACCCTAAATCCCTCACTATCGCACACACACCTTACACACACCCTAACCCTAAATCCCTCACTATCGCACACTTACCTAGTCGCACTCACACGTTTCTCGTGTCGGTGTTTTCGCTGTCAGGATTCCGAGTTGTCGGTTATCTGCTCCATCTGTCTTCTGGCATCGGTGATGTCAGTGTCGATCTTCCGAGCTTTCGTTCTAACGTAGGGAACCCAATATACATCATAATGCATAATCTTTACCTGCCCTCTTTGGATATGTGGAAAAGATTTCTCAATCATTGTTAGTTGATATGGAATTCTAATATAACAGAAATTACAAAATCTGTGGAATATCTGTATAAGTAGAGCATTCAGTTTAGAGTGGAAGTAAATAACAGTAACATTTATTTTTTAGATGTAAATGTTGAGAAAAATGAGGATGGCACTTTACGTACTAATGAATTTTATAAACCTTTTAGTAAATTTTTTTTTCATGGCTGAAAGTTGCCATCCAAATTTTGTGATTACAAATATTCCCAAATCTCAGTTTATGAGAGTCAAACAAATTTGTTCAAAGCAAAGTGATTATGAGGGTGGGAGGGTGGCCTAATGGTTAAGGTGTTTGCCTTGCAAACACAAGGTACAGGGTTTGAGTCTCACAAGGGATAATTGGCTAGGCTTAAAATGGCTCGTAAGGGCAGTTAGCCTAATACTAATCTATGAACCTATGAGGAGTTTGCCATGGATCTACACAACAGATATTTAAGTAGAGAGTATCAGGCAAAGGATATTGTTTTGCAAGAGAACAGGTGAAGAGTATGAACAGACAAGAGTTGCTTAAGAAAAAAGATGACCATCATGCCCAGTTACATAATAAATGGAAGCTGGTTTTGATAACCACATACGGTAACAATATACAGACATTTCAAATATTATTTATAAAAATTAGAATATTTTAAAATCAAATCAACAAGTTAGTGAACTAATATCAGACAGATGTCGTTTTAAAATGAGGAGGGCTAAAACCATTGGGAAATATTTGGGAGATTATAGAAAACCTCATTTGCCTGTCAGCAAACAATTGACAGTAGATGATATAAAAACAGAAGGACATAGATCATGTAGTTGTTGCTCGTTCTGTAATTTTGTCATGAATAGAAAAGGATTTACTTCTAAAAATACACCTAATGTATATCAGATTAAATCTTTTATAACATGTGATACTATGGGAATTATGTATTTAGTGGCTTGCTCACTTTTTATTTAAGGTTTTTATTTAGGGTCACACAGGGCAAAACCACAAGATTGTTTAAGCATTGTATGGCAAAGCATTTTAGTGACATTCGTTGCAGAACAGAAAGTAATGTTTTATATAAAAGCACAACTAGCAACATAAAAATGCCAAATATGTGTTTGTGTTTCTAGACATGGCTAATTTTAAAATGAGAGTCTGGAAGAGTACTTCGTTAAATAAAGAAAAAAATTGTTTTTTGAAGAAATTTATGAAAATATTTGGCATAGAATATGTGAATTCAGTAATAGGAGTTATTCCCAAGATATAAAACCTGGGCTAGGTTAGACAGAATTTATATTATACAGGAACATGTGCATTTAATTGAAGGTCTTGATATACACCCAAGAACTATTTCAGATCAGGTGCCAATAATAACTAAAATAAAAACACAGTGTAATGATATAAAAATGAGACACTGGTGCTTTCCCACCTATCTGTTGAAAAGAGAAGCATTTAAGGAATTGGTGGTGGAGATTTTCCAGGAGCTATTCAAGAGGATAGAAATTTCCTCTGAAAATATAGCTAAGGAGTGGGATAAAATTAATATGGAGTTTAAAAATAAGGTAGAAATAAAAGAAAGGAAGCTATGGTTATGAAGTAACAAGAATTATTTAGAGGGACTGACAAATGTTAAAGTATTGCAGAATGGGGGAAATCTCACAGAACAAGAAGATCAACGGCAGAATGCTAAGCAGAAAATAAGGGATTACCTCAATAATATGCATGAGTTTAGAAAGGGTGCTGTTAAGCAACCGTTTTTTGATAACATTGCAGCACAAACACTTTTATCACAATGACTCAGGCAACAGAAAGTAGAAAGGGCTGTCGCCAAGCTTAGGGACCCTATAACAAGGACGGTAACAAGAGATCCTGTAGAAGTATTAGAAATATTTGGAAATTCAGTGAAAGTCTGTATAAAGCAGAGAAATATGGAAATGAAGAAAAGATGCTAATGGAAATGTTTATGGGAGAATTAAATGTGCCAGTGTTACAGGTAGATGAGGCTCAATTACAAACGGTTAGGATAGGGGGAGATGAAATAAAAATTGTGATGTATAACCAATCTACAGGAAAGTCCACAGGAATAAATGGTATTCCTGTGGAAGTTCAGGAGGCAAACAAGTGATAAAGATCTGGAAGGCTTTGTTTAACGGTATTTTAAGAGGAGGAGAAGTACCAATATCTTGGAAGAAAGCATTGGTAGTGTAATACCTAAAGAGGGTAAAGAGCCATCAGGCTCAGCTTCATACAGGCCCATTTCAGTAGTAAACCATGATTATAAAGTGTTCATGTCTATAATGGCTAAAAGAATGATAAAAGTAATGTCAAAATCGATAGACATGGAGCAGCGTGGTTTTGTGGAGGGATTTAAGAATATTAACAGAACACTGATGATCCAGAGGGAAGCATAATGTAAGAAAATACCATTGTTGTTGGGTTTTGATGCGGAAAAATCATTTGATAGAGTAAGCTGGGACTTTATGAGCAGGGCAATGGAAGCTTTTGCATTTCCTGAAAAAAATTTTAAGGTTGATTAGGAAGATATATGAGGGATCAGAGGTAAAAATTGAAGTGGGTGGGGTCCTCTCTGATAATTTCTGCTTGAACAGAGGAACCAGGCAGAGGTGTCCTCTTTCCCCTTTATTTGCATTATATTTAGAACCACTGGCAAAGAAAATAAGGGACTCAGAAATTCAAGGATGTAATTGGTATGGTAGTCAAGAAAATCTGTCTGTATTTGCAGATGATATTATCCTATACTTGACAAAACCAGAAACACAGATCAGCAGGGCAGTGTAGTAAAGAACAGTGTGTTTCCAAATAAAGTGATTTCTAAGCAGCAGAACAAGAGGAGGATAATAGCAGGAAATCCCGGTGTGTGTCTGAACAGATTTTTGGCAATTAAGGGGGCAAAACAAGAGGATTAATTTGTGAAACAACATGTTCCCTTGAAAGAGTTTGTTTGCTAATGAGGCAAAAGGAATATGACAGGGGCAGCTACAGACCATACAAGTGTAGAAAATGAATCATTCCAAAATGCTGAGGCTCTACAGCAGAAGGACATAGTAAATGTTGTGACAGTTGAAACAGTAGGTAAAATGTTGTTTGACTGCAAGTTTTCCAGTCCAGAACACCAGGTACTGACATCCTTTGAGATGTGTATGACAGTGTTTTGTATAGTAAAATGCTTTAAAGTGCAGGCAGACACTGACAGAGAACCTAATGCCAAAAGAAATAGAAAAGACTCTTCTGTTAAATAAGTGATGAGCTCCAGAGCTAACGTGGGTTAGTGATGAGCAGCTCACTACTGAACTTGAACTGAGTTCTAGAGCTAATCTGAGACAGTGTTGAGCAGCTCACTACTCAACCTGAGCTGAGTTCTAGAGCTAACCTGAGACAGTGTTGAGCAGCTCACTACTGAACCTGAACTGAGTTCTAGAGCTAATCTGAGACAGTGTTGAGCAGCTCACTACTCAACCTGAGCTGAGTTCTAGAGCTAACCTGAGACAGTGTTGAGCAGCTCACTACTGAACCTGAACTGAGTTCTAGAGCTAACCTGAGACATTGTTGAGCAGCTCACTACTAAACCTGAACCAGTTTCTAGAGCTCACTTGAGACAGTGTTAAGCAGCTCATTAGGAACCAGAAATGAATTCTAGAACCAACTTGGAATAGTGCTAAGCAGTTCACTAGTGAACCAGAATACACCTGATGTGTGCTGAATACTGTGAAACTAAAAGAAGGGGTTCCATTGTCTGTTTCATGGGAAGTGCTTGGTAGGGTGACTGCATTAAACAAAAATATGGTACAGTCAGTCTGCTGCAGTTTAATATGCATAGCAGCAGACTACAGTGAGCCTGAATTTCAATACTTGGGAGAGTCAGTTGAGGATATTTTTCTAGAAGACTATAAGTGAGCTAATTATTTTGGGGTGATGTGACTGCCCTTCCTGTGAGGATTTAAGAAGGAAGACCTACCCAAATGAAAAAAAACTGATTATGATCATCTCCTTGTCACTGTGTTTCAGGACATAGACAGAGTATTGTAGTCCATCATATCTATGCCCATAGTGGTGTTAAGCTCATGAGTAATGTATAGTTTCACTAAAGTACAATCCCTGACATCTGTGGTTACCAAACCCTCTAGCTGTGAGCTGGGGGTTGTGTATTAGAGTGGCGGTGGAGAGGACTGCCCCTTTAATGTTTCCCTAACTTTAAGCAATTTACACTATGTCAGAGGAGGATATATCTAAGTGAATCTGTGTCTAAGAGGAGTGCAGTGAAAGTCAGACTTCTCTCTTCCTCTCTCTCTATATATGACTTTGAAAAGGAGCTTTATGAATCTCACTGTATCTCGCTGTACATGTTTTTCTGCATGTTGGAGGCTTAGGGGTTATTTGTTTTGGAAGCGTATTTCAGTAATCTAGAAATCAGTCTGAAATTGTGGGAAGGAGCCCAATGACTAAATTATAAAAAGACCAAGAGGAGGGCCTACAATTTTAGACTTCTAGAGTGGCACCAAGGAGTTAGCAAACTTATTTTAACATTTTTTTACTAGTTTAATAAGAAATATTTGGTATAAAGCACAAGACGTACATGTCTGCCAAGGGGAAAAAATGTCAACAAAAGAAGTAAAACTACAAAACAGCCCCAAAAGCTAGAAACTCAACTGAAAAGTGTATGCAAAAAGTTAGTTAAATACTTAGATATGTGTAAATGATTCTACTGGAAATTGTCAAAATACACTGTTGATGGACAGCAAAATATTGACCCCATTTCCCAAAACACACATTACATAGAACTTTCATTAAAAAAGAAAAAAAAAACTTTTTTTTTTGCAGGGGGATTAGCCCTACACACTCCACACCCTATTTATATATACCAACTCTGAGGTAGCACAATATTGGAGAAAAGGAAAAAAATCCCAAACCTCCACAGTCATATGTATCTTATACTTAACATTCAGAAAATCAGTAAAAACAGTCAGCCATGTCATAGGCTGGCGAAAAAAACAGTCAACAAAAAAGCTGATGGTGTATGTCTGTATCTTTTATCTATATGTGTGTGTATGTATGTGTGTATATATATATATATATATATATATATATATATATATATATATATATATATATATATATATATATATATATATATATATATATATATATATATATATCTATGGGTTACCTTTAGTTTATCGAACGCCCACTTCACCGACACTAACTTTGCCGACATGTCACATTACCGACAACTGGAAAGCCGGCGTTTCCCATACGGTAAGTAAACATTTGGCCTTCCCCACTTCAGGAACTTCCAATAAAACAAACCCACCAATGTGGGGGGCTTTGCCCCCCACACCCCTTTTAATAAATATACCAACTCCTAGAACGCACTACCGTGTGGGTTCTTAGATTCATAGATGTGTACTAGGCTAATGGCCATGGAGCCATTACAAGCCTAGCCCATAAGATTACCCTGGCATCGTGCCACCCAACCTTAGTTCCCAGTACCTCTGTCAAGTAGAGCCATTGGAGTGATCCCTGGGGTGAATATGAGACAAAGAATAGTTGATGTTTTTTGAGTCTGTCCATATAGGACAAGTGTTTAAGGCCTAAGGTCCTCTTTGTGAGGTATTTTTGTGGCCTCTCCAGTTGTTGTAGGTGTCTAGTGAGGTACATGCCAAATGGGGCATTGTACTCAATGATTAGCCTAATGAGGGAAGAGTACAGGGAGACAATGACCTTTTTCTTCCTGAATGCAAAACCCTTAGTAATGAGATGTGCCACATAGAAGGACTTTCTGACCACAGTGGCAATGAGGTGGTCAAAAGAGAGGTTGCTGTCAACCTGTGTTCCCAGATCTCTTATGACGCTTTCTGTGTTCAGTGGACTACCATCAATGTGGTAATTCATGGGAACCGGGTTTTTCCCAAAGGGGATGACGACACATTTTTTGGCATTGAGCTTAAGGTCATGGTATTGACACCAGTCATTGGTCTCAGTGAGGCCTTTCTGTAGGATGGCAACATCACTTGGGGAGTTAATTATGGCTCCCAACTTGCAATCGTCTGCGAACTTTGTCAGCCAGAGTCCCTTCGTGTTGGCCTGAACTTTAGAGAAGTAGATACCAAACAGGAGAGTACCTAGGACCAAATTCTGTGGGACTCCACTCATGACTGGTTGACAGTCTGACTTGGAGTCAGCTACTTTCACACTGTGGGTTCTATCTGTGAGCCAGTTTTAAACCCACCTAGTGATATAGGGGTGATGCCCAGCTTAGTGAGCTTTCTATGATTCCTGAGTGGGGAAAGGTATCAAAGGCCTTGGCCAGATCAAGGTAGTATGTATGAACCACCTTGCCTTCATCCACAGCTCTGGTGACTGACGCAAAGAAGTCGACCAGGTATGATCTACCCTTCACAAAACCAAACTGCGTGGGATCCAGAGTTTGGAGGTTCAGTATATATTTTTGTTTATTAAGTCCATGATGATGCATTCCATAGCTTTGCATAGCAGACTTGTCAGGCTAATGGGGCGATAGTTCCCAGGGTCTGTAATCACTCTTCCTTTGTGGAGAGGGATGACTGCAGCAGTGTACCATTCAGTGGGGACAAAGCCTGAGGTAAGGCTGTGATTGAACAGAGCACACAGGTGAGGTGCCAGTTCACTCTGTAGTTCATGTAGAGCAGAGCCAGGGATATTGTCAGGTCCCATAGAAGCTGTATTATTGGCCTTGGACAGTGCTGTTTTAACCTGTGCAGCAGTAATACTCAGTGCCTGGCAATCTACTGGTATTGTGATTGGTCCTTTGGTGGGGGAGAGAGGGGTAAAGTTGGTGCTGAATTTGTCAGCCAGTATATTGGCAATATCTGTTGGCGCGGTATAGGAGGTGCCATTGTGCAACAGCTCCTACCAAATCTGGGTATTGCCATGGAGATTCTTTACATAACTATAGAAGGCCTTGTAGTTGTCTTTACTATCTGCAGCAATTCTGTTTTCATAGCTAGCTTTAGAGGATATGATGAGGGAATCTCAAATTTTTGTTGAGGCTGATAAGGGTGTTTTTCCAGTTTGGGATTTCACCTTATTTCTCATCAGTTTCCTCCTAAGGGGCGAAGTTCAGGTAGATGGCCAAACGGTTACTTACCATGTGGGAAACATCGGCTTTCCAGTTGGTAATGTGATATGTCGGCAAAGTAAGTGTTGGTGAACTGGGCATTCAATAAACTAAAGGTAACCCACATATATATATATGTATACATACATACACACACACACACACACATATATATATATATATATATATATATATATATATATATGTGTGTGTGTGTGTGTATGTGTGTGTGTATTTAAGATGGTCAACATCTGTTTAGCCAACAAAAGTTGACCAAAGCAGATGACCTCCAGGTGTGTGAGATTGTACAAGTCTAGAGGTGGAGAAACAGGCACTTTCCCTGACATTGTGCAATCTCAGATTTAGTATATATGATTAGCAGTGGGTGTGAGTGGTGCAGGAGGGCTTGACCCCAACAAAAAACAATGTTTTCATCTGCTTTTGTTTTGTAAATTTTTGCATATGCCATGTTTATTGATTGGTGCATGCATAATAACCTGTTGGCATTTCCAAAGTCAATCTTCCTGTGTCAACTTTATTAATGATGAGATTTGAGTGTTTCAGTCTATATCAGTACACCAATAGATATATAGCTATAGATATAGATAAAGATGGATACAGATCCCTGTGAGGGGATCGAAAGACATTTTTGTCAAAGGTGTGCTGTGGTTCTTAAAGTCTATGAATTCCTGAATTGTCAATTGAACTGTTACACTCTGCATTTGTTGAAGGGAGGAGGATAGTTTTGGGAGGTAAATAGGGATTCTTTTGTTAATGGTGACCCTTTCTGAGATTGTCTTGTGTAGTGATAGTGTTATCCAAAGGACTTCTCTCAGGTAAGGGGCAGGCTAGGGTTAAATGAAGGGTTAGAGTTAGGGTTAACTGGCATTTGTAAAGTGGTGTAGGGGCTTCCCCCCTCCCCACTCATCTTACTAATGCCTGCTAATCTGAACGTATTATGCAGTAAGTTTAATGAGCTCTAATTTACAAGTTTGAAGGAAAAAGTATACATCTGTTAAGATAAGGTGTAACCAACTATACTGTAGGCAATCCAAACCTAAGAGATCAAAAGAAGGGACTCAAGCATGATTTAAAGAGTGTGTAAAGAATTCAATAACAAATCCAATGTGGTTAAACCAGAGTAACCCCAAATAAAATGGTGAGAGCAGTGAGATGCTAATTTGAGTAAGAGTGAGCACCTTACAAAACTATAAGGGCAGTGCTAGAGATTAACATTTTGCCACTGTCCCTGAGCATTATAGCACAGAAAATTTTAAAGGCACAACCTCAACCTGGTCTGTGACATCAATAGGGCTTGTGAAACCAGCCACTGATATGCTTACCGCTTAGAATTTATTAAAGCTTCAAAATCAGCTTTTAAAACTCCTTCAGGTAGTAGTCAGAGAGTTAGAGTTATATTGTAGTTGCTTGAGTAACAATCAAAAATATATATATAAAATAATAAATCAATATAGACATCATATATATAATAACTTTCACCTTACTATATAATAACACTATCATCTTACTGATAATAATACACAAAGTATATTAATAAATTAAATAAAAATATATATATTATAAGTAAATAAAATTAATATTATATATAATATAAAAATGTATATACGATATAAATCGCAGGTATATGTCAATGTCATATGGTCGAATGAAAGTGGGTGTAAAAACAATCAAAATGATGAATATCGATGTAAAAAAAAATTCAATTCAATCTTAAAATAATAAAAAAAAGTCACAAATTAAATACATAAAAAGTCTATCAATACATAAATATAAAGGCATAAAAAAGGTGTATAAAAAATATGTATAAAAAGTTATAACAGTTACAATAATAAAAAAGCATACATAAACAATAAAAATATGTATAAAAAAATATAAATAACAAATATATATAATATATATAGTATATATATATAATATGTAAAACAAAAAACATATAACATAAATTAACAAGTAAAATTGAAATCATTTTGATTGTTGCTACCTGGTATTGCATTGGTTTTTTCCACATAACGGCCAGTGTCATTAGGGGGCATTATTATATATATTTTGTTTAAATAGGGCTTGTTGGTAGGACAGATTTGTGTCCCAGAGACTCCCCCATCTGTGGAATTGACTCCCTCTCCACGTCAAGCAGAGTACCTCATTATCCCTTTTTAAGTGCAACCTGGATAACTGAATGGGAAACACAAAATACACCCCAGGAATTTCACCTGTGTCCCTGCTGGATAGGGGCATTGGATGCTGACTTGTCTAAACATGGGCTAAACTCATGGGTAGGCTTATAAGGGCCAATAGCCTAGCAGCTTCCTATGATCCTATGAATGCCAAATTCAAAAATAAGCCCCTAGGGTGCTTCTTACTAAACTTAACAGGGAACCCCAGACTATGATAAAATCAACTAAAAACAGATATGAGGTTAAGTATCGCCACCCAGGCAAAGTGCAACCACAAAGCCTTCTTTAATTTTAACCTTAGAAACAATGTCCAGCACAGTGCAGAGCTGATAGTAAATGTTATTCCCAGACTTAGACCCTGAGAACATAGCCAGTCTACTAGCTGATACATTTAGTTCTAACTTCACCCCTCCTCCTACCTTCTCAGATCTCATACTCATATCTACACCTTCCAACTCTCCCATGAACAAGTCCTCCAGGCTATTATCCAGGGCCAAAAACACTGCTTCTATGGAGCTGGATAACATACTGAACTGCTTACTAGGACCTGTCACACCCCCAGTAGAGATTATTCAGTATCAGCCTCCAACCAGGCTTTGGAGGACAGCAACTGTCATCCTGTTGCACAAAGATTTGGCATCAACAGACTTGGAGAAAATACAGACCCCCCTGTCTGACCAGTCTCATTTGTAAGGTATGGAAAGGATCTTAATGGAATTAATAAATAAGGACATACATAACCTAAAAACTATTGACCTAAGTCTATTCAGATTTGTTAAAAGCAGATCCTGTCCAGTTTACCTGGTTGACTTCTTTGAGAAAGAACGTAAAACAATGAATGAGGGAAAATTAATAAACACTGCATATCTAGACCAAGCAAAGGCATTCAACAACATTCCTCACTTTGGTGTCATAGATAAACTATCCCAGCTAAATGTTAATACCTATGTAACCCACCGGATAGCAAAGCAGCTCACAAATAGAACCGAGAAAATTAGGGTGGTCTGCGCTACCTCCTCCAAAAGATCTGCCTCTAGTGGCATACTCCAGGATTCTGTTCTTGGGCCACCCCTGTTTAGCATTTACTTCTCGAAGATCAAAGCTACTGTTAAGAGTTTATAATTGACCACGTTTGTGTATGACTCTTAAATTTGATGCCAAGTTTCTCCAGGAAGGCCTTTCCCAAACTAGTGGCTTATATCAAAACCATGGACTAAAACTGCATGCCAGGAATGTATAAGAGTATACTTCAGTAAGCAAAATATCCCTTGTAACTATTACATTGAAAACACCCCCCCCCCCTGAAAATTAATCAGGTAGTTGGGGACCTGGGAAACTATGTAGACAATGAATTTTCTTTTGATCCCAAGGTATCCACTATTATAAGAAAGCACCTTTTTTCATTGCATAGCTTGTTATTAAAGGTCATTTCATATAATGCTGTCTTCAGTATGTACCTCTCCAAACATTTGAAACAACTTGAATGTCTGCAAGACTTTCTTACTAAGAAAATCAAGGACATAAATGACAAAGACTGTTCGGACTGGCTCAAGGCCTTTTCCTTTCCCTCAGTGTCATTAGGCTTCAGAGGTGTAATCTCTGCCTTGCGTGCAGGACCCTATCCTGTCAGACCTACTACACATTCTCAATTCCTATGTGGGCATAAAACACCATTCAGTAAATATAAATCTCTTTTGCAACATAAATAGAACATGTTGAAGGGACAGATATCAGTGATAATATCACTTCTTTGGAATTGTTTTCTTCTCCACATAAAGCTATTCAAACATAATCTGAACAAATGGAATATGAGGAACATGTAAATGTTTTGCTCATCCCTAGGTTGTTCATTCTTAAAATATAATGGCTAAAAACTTCATGGGAATGTATGGCTAGGCATCATTCTCATGGATCAACAGCCTAGTAAGTACCTATGAACCTATGAGCTATGGAATGCTAACAACTTTAAATAGGAGGCTCACGGCATGGTTAATAAAAGTTTCTTCATACCTATAACCTCATCAAAACAATGTTTAATATGATTCAGTATTATTTACCACTGTTACTGTTAAAAAAAAAAAATCACAGCAATGAAAGTGCTACAGACAACAGGTCAGAGAGTTATCCCAGAGGAGTAAAGATGTGAGCTGATAATGAGCTGCTTCCTGCACCAAGGGTACAGGGTTCAGTACCTTGCACCTTCATTTGGCTACTGTATGACTCTGACCAAATCATTTAATCAGACAGTGCTCCCTAGGTTGTCCCTGAAAAAAGACAGTTGTGTTCGGTGGGCTTACCTGGTCAACAAAAAGCTAAAATAAAAGTAAAAAGTATGGCGCATGGAATTTTATACATTCAGAATAAGGAATATTCCTTGTAACCAGAGGCAGTTGAGAGTTTGGATTCCTCTAACCCCAAACAGAGGACTATTTCTGGCAATTAGCTGTGATCACAAAAATAGTTAAAAATAGCCACCGACATGTATGCTGCTGCTGCAAAGACATGAATGTTGTACATTACATGTACCCATACCTCTAAGCTGTCCCTGATTTTGCCTTCTATTATTGACCTTTCCCTGATTTTCTGGTAAATCGCCGAGGATTATAGACAAGTGAGTGATACCACATATTAGCATATCCTACTTTTTATTGTACAGAAAATGCATGTTAATGCAAAATTGTTGTTCTGTTAACTTTTTAGAAGAGTTATAGTAAAATTGAAAAATTGCCCTGATTTTGACCCCACCTTAAACAAAGAAGTTGAGACGTGCAGGGAACTATAGCTCTAAACTGTCCCTGAGCTTGTAGAATGTCATTGATTTTGCCTCATATTTTTTGATCTGTCCCTCATTTTCTGGTAGATTACTGAAGATTACAGACAAGTCAGTCATACCAGATATCAAAGTTTCATACCTCATACTGCTCAGAATGTGTGTGCTGATGCTAAACATGTTATTCTAGTAACTTTTTAAGTGAATTAGAGTAATATTTAAAATTACCCCTGATTTTGTCTCCTCCAACGCTACTATTTTTGGGTAAATCTCAAAATCTTGAGTAATAAGAGTTATGAGATATGCAGGGACCATACCTCTGTATAAAATAATGTGGGACTGCTTTGTTATAGTGAACCAGCATTTACTGATGCCTGATTCAGCAATCACAGGTTCCCACTGTCCCACCTAACCACTGCATAAAGTTTAAATTATTTTTTAACTTGAAGGTATTTACACCTCCTGATGTGGGATCTCTGCCCACACACACCCAGTCTCTAAATATACTACCTCCAAGGTCACACCATCTTAAGGGGAAGGGTTAGAGGTAGTTTATTTACAGGAGAGTAGTGTGGAGGCAGAACTATATTACTGAGATGTACAGGAGGTGGTAAGCTTTAAGCTTGTCTTTGGTAGGTCAGGTACAGTTAGTATCTTGTCCTGCACTCAGGTAGATCTAATAATTTTTGGGTCTTCATAATGAAGGAGTATGTAATGATGTTAATCACAGAGTTTGCTAATAGATATATATTTTCCAGATTCTGATTTAGGATGTCCTAACCTAGGTCTGTGTTTGACTACTGAAAAATAAAAAACCTGAACAGCGAAATATCAAACGGGAGACAGCAAAACTGGCAATTACAGAACAACGACATCATGGGAAAAAAAAGTCATTGAACGGCCATATTCTGCCAGCTTTGCAAACACAACCAATCAAGTTGCGGGACTGTGCCCCCCCCCCCACAGGCCCCCAACTATATAGACCAACTCCAAGATAGCACTACAGTGGGAAATAGGTCAAATTTAAAAGGTTTCCCTTCACTTACCTTGTGCATCGCATTACTTCCTGGTTGTTGGCCAATTAAGGCCATTCGATGCATTTATTTTCGATGATGTTGTTATTCAGTAATTGTCTGTTTTGCTGTCTTCCATTAGATATTTTTCCGTTCGGGTTTTTTATTTTTCAGTAGCCGAACATAGGCCACCTAACCCTTCTATCACCTACCGTGAGTTCTTTTCATAGCTCACTCAAGTTTCAGAGCATCTTCTAGAATAACTGCATTTATGTGCAACTCAGAGGCATATGCTTTGTTCAGTAAAGTGTTTTGTTTCCTGTATGCAAAAATATAAAATTTATTTTTATTGTTATTTTCAGATCAATGACAAAATTGGAAACACTGAGAAAAAACAGAAGGATATTATGAACCGATTAACAAAACTGGCAAAAGATGTGCAAGAGCTGAAGAACAAAACAGAGCAAAACAGAGTGATGGCAGAAGAGGCCAAGGAAAAGTCAGACAATGCATCAATGATGGCTAAGGATTTGCAGACGGTATGTTCCGTGGAGATTCAAGTTCAGTACTAACTAAAAATAGTCTTTGTGCCAGGGTCTGCAGAGGTCTTATTAAATGAAGTTTGTCTGCCTAAGAGATTTATGTACAATGATGATTAGGGTATACATGGAATGCAAGTACCCATTCATACAAGAATGGTTAGGGTACCCATGGAATGCAAGCAGCCATTCATACAAGGATGGTTAGGGTACACATGAAACACAAGGACTCATTCATACAAGGATGGTCAGGGTACACATGAAATACAAGGACCCATTCATACAAGGATGGTCAGGGTATACATCCAAGAACCTTTTTATATAAAGATATTCACATCTATATCACGTTATCGAAATTTTACTACATCAAATAAATAAAGGTTGAACTTTATTGATCAAAGTAGTAAAATATCGAATAACGTAAAAAAAAATAAATCAATAAAAACTAGAGTAGACAGGGGGCAAGCCCCCCTGCACCCCCCATACCCCCCTACTTAAATATACCAACTCTGAGACCGCACTTCATTGAGGTATACGGAAAACTCCCCCTTACGGAGATTTCCATTTACCTGCACGATGTTCTGAACTTTCGACATTGTCGTGCCGACAATATCGTATTCAATATTGTCGGCTTACGACAACGTGAACTAGACCCAAATATTCAGGGTATACATCAAGTACTCATTCTTACAAAGATTGCATGTATGTGAAATCCAAGTACCCTTTCATACAAAGATAGTCAAGGTATAGATAAAATAAAGTTCATATTCATACTAAGATGGTCTGAGAATACATGAAATTCAAATACCCATTCATAGAAAGCTCTGTATCCTTTCATTCCTGCAGAGTATCTTTCTTAATCTAATCTCCAGAAAAAGAGAGATCCATCAGGATAGAACATACATGCCAAGCCTCCATATTAGGTCCCTTCATATACATATTCTGGGATGATATACGTTTCAGACAGCTGCTGATGTAAGTCTGGGGCATACTTCTCAACTGTTCAGATTTTTGCAGAATTTCCAGATTTTTGCCTCATATTTTTGGCCTGTTCCTCATAAAATTTGTGGTTTTCTGGATTTTTGTGGCAAATAAGTGAAGTTTTGAATTCACTAAATAAATGACAGGTATTTGAGTTTCAGACTTCATATCTTTCAGAAAATACATGGTAACACAAGTCCTTTTATTCTAGCAACTTTCTAAGACTTTAAGAGTGATATTTAAAATTTGTCCCTAGTTTTGGGTCTTTGTCCCCCCCCCCCATGATTTCCGGCTTTGTCCAGATTTTTGTGCTAAGAGATTGAGAGCTATGGTCTGGGGTTGAATGACTCCCTCATTTTACTGTCCTCCCCACTGCCCACTAATCTGAGGCACCAATATATAAAGGCCTTCTCTCCTGTTTAATGTCATCTGGTTATTATTAGGAGTAAGCTGAAATTATGGCAATGTATAGTTTTGTATGATTTTGTGACCCTTCCCAGTTTTTCATCAACTTCTCGAGTTTGTGAATCTGAAATGGCATTAGCATTCCTTAGTATACTTTCTACTGCACCCATGGCCCATTGCAGGTCTGACAGTTAGCTGAATGCCCCACCATAACCTATGCTCTACATTCTTCCAAAGGACATAACACCTCACCTGGATATTTGATCTGCCATCACCCAAAGTGCATAATATTTCACCTGGATATTTGATCTGCCATCACCCAAAGTACATGACACCTCACCTGGATATTTGATCTGCCATCACCCAAAGTAAGTAATATCTTACCTGGATATTTGATCTGTCCTCACCCAAAGTACATAACACCTCACCTGGATATTTGATTTGTCCTCACCCAAAGTACATAACACCTCACCTGGCTATTTGATCTGCCATCACCCAAAGTACATAACACCTCACATGGATATTTGATCTGCCATCACCCAAAGTATATAACACCTCACCTGGATGTCATCACCCAAAGTACATAATACCTCATCTGGATATTTGATCTGCCATCACCCAAAGTACTTAACACCTCACCTTGATATTTGATCTGCCATCGCCCAAAGTACATAATATCTCATCTGGATATTTGATATGCCATCACCCAAAGTACATAACACCTTAGCTGGATATTTGATCTGCCATCACTGGATATTTGATCTGCCATCATCCAAAGTACATAATACCTTACCTGGATATTAGATCTGCCGTCACCCAAACTACATAACACCTCACCTGGCTATTTGATCTGCCATCACTCAAAGTACATAATACCTTACGTGACTATCTGAATGACCTGTCACACCCTGTCCTCTACCCCAACCCATACTAGCTAAAGCTTGTAATGAGACTTGAGGCACTCATCTTTACTTCCAGGTATAATGTTAACAAAAAGAGCAACAGAGAGATCTGCAAATACATCCTTAGCAGCATATAACATCAGTAAATGTGGCACACATTATGAGTTGACCAAAAGACCATCTACTAATCTGGATTAAAACATATTAAATTAACAATAGTTTTGTCTGGTGGCACTAGTTTATTTGTTGATCATGAGGCAAGTATGGTATATGCATTAATGGGAAGTTCATAGGCTCATAGATTAGTACTAGGTTAACTGCCCTCGCAAGCACTTTTAAGCCTAGCCAATTATCCCCTGTGAGATTCAAACCCTGTACCTTGCGTTTGTAAGGCAAACACCTTAACCATTAGGCCACACTCCCAACCTTATCTGTTCTATTGTTAAACATAACAAAAATACAGTGTATTAAAATATTCAAATACTACACTTTATGATTTGAGTATAGCTGACTGAAAAAACAGTGTATTAAAATATTCAAAATACTACATTTTATGATTTGAGTATAGCTGACTGAAAAAAACAGTGTATTAAAATATTCAAAAATACTATACTTTGTGATATGAGTACAGCTGACTGAATATCTATAACTATACCTCAGAGCAAATGAAAGACTTAGTATTAATTTATGAATTATGTAATATAGAGCGTGTGTGTGTGTACACGTATGCATGCATTCATTTGACATTATTAATCAGGAGAGCTAAGTGGGCACATTAACTGTTTTCAGGTTTCATGTAAGACTGATGTACACAAAACCTTTTAAAGAATGTAGAAACTGGAGGGGTTATATTACATATATGCTAATCACAGAATATGTGTAAGCCTGTGACCTTTATACTATAGTATTGGGTTTAATTCCCAGTTCTGCCACACATATACTCCACACATATAGTATGTAGCACCAAATAACTTATATCCTCGAATAAGTTATCTCATGAAAACTAGATACAAATACTTAGTGGGTTTGCCATAGTAATAAAAACATCAAATAACTGTTACAAATATCATCTGTCACACCATCAACATTAAAGACACAATGGTAAGTATATCTCATCATTTCCTTATTTAAAAATCTTTCTTCTCTGTTCACATGTTATGAATTTTTTATTTATTTTTCTGCTGTCTCAACAGCCTTTATACTTGCATATGTGTGAAGCAGAGGCGCATAACACGTCACAGACCATGTAGGACAAATGGCTCCCCCCCTGATTTTTAAAAGAGAGCAAGCAGCCAGCCAAATCTATGTGGTTCAGTCATCAGATGATTTACTGTTACTGATGCTGACCTGTGTTAAGTAATGGGGTGTGTACGACGTGCAGCTATTCAGCTGCAAACAGGGATTTCTCCAGTGCTAATATAGCAGATTAGTATGCACTTTTAAAAACGGTTGCAGCTGGAGCAATGAAAGCCATAGATGATTAAAATGCACTTTTAAACAGTTAAAGTAAGAGATGTGCAGGTTTTTGTATTACAAGCTACCTAATGTCATGAGATTTTAGAAAAGAAAATGAAGGTATAAAAAACATTTTTGAAGTGCAATCCCCCAAGGCTTGTCACAAAGTGTATGCATTTTTTTTCCTTAATGCAGAGGTATGATCTAGATCACAAAATCAGTTTCTTCCTTGTACTCAGGGACGTCGGGAGGCATACGCACTGTACTGAATTCAGTACAATTTATTTAGAAGGGGGGTAGCTTTTTAAATTTTCACTTGTTTGTGTTTTCGCGCTTTACTGCACGATGACGTCAGCTCATCAGGGCAGCCAGTCGGAATGGAGCTCACCGCGCATGTATTTCCGTCCGCCAGTTCAAATGCATTTCGAGCAGGAGGATTCAAGCATTATGTTGGTCGAGCGGGAGGATGTACACGTTATGTTGGTCGAGCGGGAGTATGTTGGTCTCACTTCAAGGACATTATGTAGAAGGGTCTTGCAACCGAGGGTTGGTGAGTAATATGAAGTAAGTGTGTCGAAAAGGGTCTTGCAACCGAGGGTTGGTGAGTAATATGAAGTGTGTGTGTGTGTGTGTGTGTGTGTGTGTGTGTGTGTGTGTGTGTGTGTAAATGCCCCAGATGGGATGTACTGGTGGTGTGGTAGGGAATACCTCAGGCTTGAACCCTGTACCTTGTATGCAGGTGTTAAAGACCTGAATTCCCTACCCACCACCATTTGTAAAAAAATTGCAGATTTTTGCCTCATATTTGATCTGATCTATTCCTCATATCTGTGGTGTTTAAATATTGCAATGCTTGAAATTTGATGGTGCAGTGGTAGCAACGTAGCATTGATGCCTCACAGCTGTAGGTTCTTGGGTTTGGTTCTTGGCTGGGGTGCCTTCTTTGTGGGGGTCTGTATCTTCTCCCTGTGTTTGTGTGGGTTTGCTTTTGTGTCCTCCCATGTTACAAAGACATGGCTGCATTATTTTTCCTGGGCCTCTGCTGAGAATTGTTTTTTTTTTGTTCCAAGTCAGACTGTCCTGATTAACAAATTGACAGGCATTTAAATTTCAGACTTCAGGTTTCTGAATGTTTACTTCCTTACATATTTGATGGTGCAGTGGCAGTATTGTTGCCTCACAGCTATAGGTTTTCTGGTTTGATTCTTGGCTGGGGTGCCTTCTGTGTGGAGTCTGCATCTTATTCCTGTGTTTGTGACATAGTAAAACAACTTTTTATTCTAGCAATAAATATATAGTAACCCAACCTTTTTATAGCAATTTTTTTAAGTTTATGACTATTTGAAATTTGTCCTTATTTTTGGGAATGTAATACCCTGTTATTGGCTTTGTCCAGGTTTTTTGTGCTAAGGTTGACAGCTATGGCAAGAACTGAATTCACTGAATATGTTTGAGGGCTGTATTCCCTCATTACTGGGTTGTCCAGGTGTTTTGTGCTAAGAGGTTGACAGCTATGGTGAGAACTGAATTCATTAAATGATAGCCATTTAAGTTTCAGTCTTCCTCTCTTTCACAAAGCAGGTGATTTGGCATAGTGGTATGTTGTTCTGACTATTTTGCACAGTGACCTTGGCAGTAAAATGTATGATGGTAACACAGCATTTTATTCTAGCAGCTTTCAAGATTATACAAGCAATGTTTAATGTGTTCCTGTTTTTGCCCTTTTGACCCACCCCAATAAATTTGGCTTTTTCCAGACTTCTTGTGCTGAAGTTGAGATGTAGTTGAGTATTGTGTAGATTTTACAAGGAGCTGAGAGCTGCAGGGGAAGAGAAGTTTAGTGCTGATTATGCTAAGTCAGCTCACATTGCTAGTAGCACAAAATGTTGTGTACTTGCTTTTAATGCAGAAGGTTGTTGGTTCTACTCCCATAAGGGGTGAATGCTGCTGTACTGAAAGTTAAGACACTAACTATGAGCCTGTTATCAGTTTGCCATCCATTTCCTATTGCAATATTACTAGCTTATTATTAATGTAATTTAGGCAATTTATTCCTCAGGGGCATCAGACACTTTATTTTTCAGTGAAGTCATGAAATATAAAGGTGATTGCTAGCAACAACCTCTTCATTAGTTAGATTTATTTAACGTGGAATTATTTAGATGACTTTTTTTACTACTTCAGAGATTGTGCATATTATTTATTGATAATGGTGGACTGTAGAAGTTTGACTAGACTTTTATGATGGAAATGTTCTGAATTGGGCAGTTTTGTTTCATTGTTTACTGGAAAAATGTTCAAAGCAATAGGAAGGTGTATCAAAGAGCACATGTATGTTTCATATGCAAGGGGCCTATGATTTAAAAGCAGCAGCCGAGAATTAATTTTTATCTGCCACGGGTAAAATGTATTTTTCTTTGAATGTGGGTTTTAATGTTTCAATGAATGTGAGTTTCAAGGGCAGAGAAGTTTTAATGCCAAGTTTGTTTAGCAGATGTCTTAGTGTTTGTGCTGTAAAATGCAAAATAAAACTTTCAAATGAAGTTCAAATCATCATAGAAGTAAATCAGTATGCACATTAGTGTTTATGGTAAATGGAGTGAAATAGCAAATTAATGGATCATTGGAATGGCTGCAGGGGGAGGCTCCATTCGACCATGGTTTTGTGAGGGGGAAGGGAGGCAAACTTAGACAGCCCCAGCTGAACTATACCTCCCAACTGTCCAGATTTTCAAAGAATGAATAGATTTTTTGCTTCTTATTTTTGGTTTGTTCCTCAGTTTGTGGTTTTCTGGCAAATGATTTAGGAATTAAGTCACTAAATGACACTAGTTTCAGACTTTATAACCTTCAGAAAAATGCATGCTAAAATAAGACCTGTTCTATCAACTGTCCCAGTTTATACAATAGCAATTTTAGTACTGTTTATATGTTCCCTCAATATATTTGGCCTTGTCCAGATTTATTGCATTAACAGGTTGAGAGGTACATGCAAATAAATTGCTTTATAGAATTAGGCATAGCCAAACCTCAACTGTCCCTGATTTTGGCTCAAAATGTTACTCTTCCCCTAATGATCCCTCCACAAAATAGCAATTTTGGAAGAAAACATAGAGGGTTTACTTTACTTTTATAAATAACTGTAATGATCAGAGTTATACATTACTTTTATTTCAGAAATGCATGTAGATTCTCTAATTTTGTCAGCTGCTCTAAGTTAACTGTGCTCATATTAAAATGGTGTCCCTCCTTTGACAGGTTCCCAGCTGTATTGTCTGGCAATTTTATATTTTTGCATCACATTTTTGGTCCGTTTTTCATAAAATTGCAGTTTTCTGGCAAATTAGTGGCAAATTGTTAAAGACTGAAGTTAGAAAATAATGCAGACATTTCAGTTTCAGATTTCATACCTTTCAGAAAATTCGTACTTATGCAAGACCTACTACTATTCTATTATCTTTCTAAGTTTATAAGAGCAATATTTAAAAAAAATTTCCTTATTTTTGGGCCTTTGCCTTAGTTTTATTTATGAGTTTGTTGCTGTAAGATGTTGAGAGGTGTTGTGTGTGTGTGTATGTGTGTGTGTGTGGTAGGTAGCATACCTCTCAACTGTCCACATTTTGCAGAATGTCCAGATTTTTGCCCCATATTTTTTGTCAGTTCCTCATAAATTTTGTGATTTTCTAGAAAATCATTGAAGGTTGAAGTTGCTAAATAATGACAGACATTTGAGCTTCAGACTTCATGTCCTTTGGAAAAATTCATACTAGCACAAATCCTGTTATTCTAGCAACTTTCTAAGTTCACGAGAACATTATTTAATATCTGTCCCTGTTTATTTTAGGCTTTGTCCATATTTCTTGCACTAAGAGGTAGGTAGGGGTGTGTGTGTGAATGAAACATCCTAGTTAGTGGTAGCAGGTGGTTAGTAATTTACTCAAACTCAAAAACGTGTACCTTAGTTACAGAAAACAAAAGCATAAAGTCTCTACCCCAACTACCATGCTGCATTTTTCAAAGAACTGACATTTCAGGTTAATTTTCAATTCAAGGAACCGAGTTTGAGTGAATTTATATTATATTACTGAAGAGGCATTACAGCGAATGCCTCTTCATCGACACTAAAAGAGCGAACCGTGAATTACGAGAATGGCCGTAGCTTGGCTGGGGAGGGGGGTAGCAGTTTGAGAGCTGTCAGTACAAATTTGAAAATCCTAGCTACACCCCTGCTTGTACTCCCACACCAAGTACTCTGACAGGCTTCAAGATTCCTGCAATTAATGACTGACAGAAAGTAGCTGTTTATTTCAGTTGTTTCCTTCTTTGAAAGAAACGTCCTGCACTGGAATGTTTTCATATAATCTTCTCTGTGCAGCATGATTTGCACCGCAATCCACAGAGGTTTGAATCAGTTAGGAATTCTTGAAAACTCCTGTTGTTACTTAGGTGTGATTTGACACCTGGTTAGAGTCTTGCTGCAATAAAAAGTCCATCATCCATCCATCCATCCATCCATTCATCTATAACTCCATTTTTTTCCTCTCTTTGCAAATGGGTTTGGGGTGTCACATCAAAAGTGACCATCATCTGTTTACTTATTTATTTATTTACATTTGATTACCTGAAAAGTCTGACTGGTAGAAGCCCATTTTCAGTGAGGCCCAGGGAGAAAAGTTCCATATTATTATAAAACATTTTAAGAACAATAATTTTACAATCCTCAAAATAAAAGAAAAATGTGCATTTTAAATAATTGCAACAGATTAGAGATAATTTAAAACATTGTATAAGAATCAATACAAGTTATATGACAATCATTTAAAATTTATAGAAATTTTAGACAGTTTGCCAACAAATTAAAAGTAGGTTAGTCTAATACAAAGAGGAATTGCAATATGAAGTGAGGAAAAAACAGGATTATTGCATATTTAGACAGAAAGTCAGGGAAGACACTTTGACAGAAGTAAGGAAGTAAGTGAAGAAGGAATATTAAGGAGGTATAAGGAATGGAATGGTACTTGTTCACATTTAAGCATATAGTTTATACAGGTTTTGAGCAACAACAGAGCCAGATTTTAGCCAGGAGGTCTTTCACAGTGGTTTTGTATGGTGGGAGGTAATGACCTGATAAATACAGGTAAAGAGTTCCAGACCTCAGCAACTTTGTACAACTACAGACAGCACCCAGCAGTTTTGGGTCTATATTAAATCAGCGAACGCTTAAAAAAGCAAACACTGATTTATCGACCCCATGTAAGCAAAAGCTTACAATCCCGAACACTCAGAACAGTGATTTTTTTTTCCCAGGGGAAAAAAAATCATTGTTCTACAAAAAATAAACAAATAAATAAAAAATAAAAATTTCAAAACATTACATAAAATGGGGAGCTTCGCAAATCCAAGACCGCACTGCAGTGACGAAAACAGCAAAGTAACGGAGGAGGCCAAGCAATTTCTTTCCCAGGGAAATAAATAGCTTATATGCCGTTTCGCTATTTTGCTGTTTCGTGCTTTCAAGTTCGATCAAGACGCATTTGAAGGATTGCATCTTCGATTATATAATAGGAACCCGCAGATATGATAGGTTTGTAAATAGATGGGAGTTTATCTAGATCCAATTTTTATACCACTAGATGGTTAGCCCTGCCACTGTTATTATTCTATATCACACAGACAAACAATTTAGAGTGTCCAGTCTACCAACTGCTTGTCTTTGGAATGTGGAAAGAAACCTGAGCACCCATAGAAAGCCCACACAAACACAGACTCAGTATAGAAGGCACTCCAGACAAGAATCAAACTGGTAAATCTCTGGCTGTGAGGTGACTGCAATGAACAAGTCATCAAGGTAAGAGAAAATTGATATATGCACCTACAGAAAGCCAATCCATGTAGACATAAGGGCAGCATTCACACCCTAGAGTAAAAAAAGAATGATCAGACCTCAGACCCAGTATGTATAAGGCAGAAGTAGTACAGCAGGGTGTTGCTGTGGATAATAATAGGAGTACTAATTTATGGTTATTTAAAATGAAATTCCAGTTTCAAGAGATGAAATTCTAAAAATGTCAGTTGCTCTTAAGTTTAATTGTGAGTCATTGCTATGCTTATGTGATGAAGTTTTAATGCAGCTATACGTAACATTCAACAGTTAAATAGCAAATATAAGAATAAATAGAAATTATGTTGATTGAGTGTTCTGGCATAAAGAGCCAAGTTCTGTGGTATTCAGTGTTTTCTACTACTCAGAAAGTCCAAATGCCAAAATAGTTATGTTATTTCAGCTTTAAACTGCGGTAATCAAGAGTTTTGCTTCTCCTGCATGTGTATATATGTATCTACTACTAATAATCGATCCACGAAAATGTGGAAATGATTTATGACAACACACTTAAGTTGACAAAAATATGTCAACACATTACAGTATATGCTCCAAGGCTAATTCTCAGAACAAGCAAGGAAATGTAAAGTGTTTTTTGCATGAGGGCAAATATAGGGTCAGAGCTGCAAACCCACATACACCTGTTAAGGAACAATAATGCCCATTAGGGTGTCTGTTACTGTATGAATAACATTATCCTCATGGGGGTGTTCTGAGGCCCAATGCCTACACCCCTGGAAGGCCGTTATTTACACAATAACACACACATCCTGGAGGGCATTATTGTGCTTAGAGAACTGGCTATCTGTAAACATGTTTTGTTTTAGTTATTATTATTACTATATTATTATTTTTTTATATATTTTTTATGTAGAATTGCTCCTCCACCTAATTTTTGAAACTGTATGTAGTATATGTAAATGATATTGGAGTAAGCATTTTCCACCCAAAATCTAAGAATTTCAAAAAACGTCCAGATTATTATCTCATTTTTTTGGTCTGTGGCTTCCTGGCAAGTCATTGGGGGTTGAACTCAATAAATAACAATATGCATTTGAGTTTCAGACTTTATTTCCTTTAGAAAATGAATGCTAAAGCAACTCCTTTTATTCTAGCAACATTCTAATTTTATGACAGCAATGTTTAAAATCTGTTCCTATTTTTTGTTCCCCCTTATTTTAGTCTTTATCCAGATTTCTTGAGATGAGAGGTTGAGAGATATGCATACTTAATTTTAATACTGCTGCCACCGCTCAGTCGATCGCTCTCTCTCTCTCTTACACACGCACGCACACATACAAACATACACTTCCACTTTCATGCACACAAACACACACATAAACAAACACACACACTTTTTATTCATTTTTAAATGTTTCTTTTAATTTTACATTCACTAAACAGTAAAATCGCTGATTAGTGAGCGTAAAATAATGGCTTAGTCAATCTCACACTGTCATGCATCTATGCATGCACTCACACACACACACACTTTTTTAATTTTCCATTTTTTTCCTAATTTTACACTTGCTAAACAGCAAACATGCTGCTTAGTGAACATAAAATAATGGCATCCATTAGCTTCCATATAGTGCGACCTCCACGGCAGCTTAATATGCCGCTGTGAAGCATCAGACTCATTTTCCAGCAGGCATTACCTGTACATTAACACCCTGCTGGAGAATGTTCTCCACTCAGGGTTTAATGTACAGTTTCCCCATTCTCTAATTATGTATACTAACGTCAAGATAGCACAGTCCCAGGAAAAGGACATATCCCCGCACTGCAGAGACTATTGATCTCACACAGCTAGCGACCATCTGCATATGTTGACCAGTGTGGATTAAAAATACACAGCTCAGTCATACCTGACAGAAGTCTGATAGATGCAACTGTGAGTTTCAGAACTTTGAGCATGGAAGTATAACCAGAAGAGAAAACAATAGTTACTGAATCTCACTGTAACACTGTATAAATGGTTTTCCAGTATGGAGTACATAGTGGTCTGGTGTTACACGTGTGCTATCTTCTACTTTAAGGATAGAAAACAAGTTTTGTGACACTGTTTCTGCTTTATGTTTTATGTTACCTAACTTTGACTGTGGTGAGTTTTGCTACAGTAAATCAGAATATTCAGAGCACTGCTGCTGTGATCAAAAATATTTAAATGAGTTCTAGAACCTGCAGATGACAGTAGAGTGGTAGTAGACAAAATATCTTGCATTCTAGACATTATGACATCACAAGGCATGAAATTACATCACCAGGCAAGCAACTGTATAGATGTTTGATTTCCATCTCGGCAGATACAATTCAGTATTGCGATAGAAGTGTTCATTGAAACATTTGCATTTTGAAACCAGCTAAAAGTTACTTGCATAATTGCTGTGAGATCACAGTGTCATGGCTACCATGGAGAAAGCTTTGGATAATGAGGGAAAGGGAAACTGTGTGCTTTGCTGTCAGGAACTGGAGCTGTTTTCCCTGGGCAAGTGTGATCACCCGGTTTGTTACTGTTGTTCAACTAAGATGCGTGTCCTCTGTGACCAGAACTACTGTGCAGTGTGTCGGGAGGAACTGGACAAGGTAATTTTTACAAAGCAGTATTCTTCATTTTCAACAATTAAAATACACCAGCTTCACTGTGACAAACAGTACAATATTTTCTTTGCTGATGCCAAAGCCCAATCAGAGTTCAGGCGACTTCTAAAACATGAATGTTTTGAATGCCCTGAGACAAGATCATTTTATACAGTTGAAGAACTGGAACATCACATGAGGAAGCAACATGAACTTTTTTGTTGCAAACTATGTCTTAAACATCTTAAGATCTTTACTTATGAACGCAAATGGTATACTCGAAAGGACCTTACCCGCCATCGATTACATGGAGATTCAGATAATACTTCACATCGGGGGCACCCATTATGCAAATTCTGTGATGAACGTTACTTAGACAATGATGAACTTCTGAAACACTTGAGAAAGGATCATTATTTCTGCCATTTCTGTGATTCTGAAGGCACACAAGATTATTACAGTGACTATGAGCAAGTTAAAGAACACTTTTGTGATCAACATTTTCTTTGTGAAGAAGGGGATTGTTCCTTAGAGCACTTTACTCATGCCTTCAGAACAGAAATAGATTTCAGAGCACACAAGGCAGCTTGCCACAGCACAAACAGAGCAGAGGCTCGGCAGAACCAACACCTTGACCTTCACTTTAACTATGCCCCTAGAAATCAGAGAAGGGATGAAGGTGTATTTAGAGGAGAGGACCATGATGAAGCTGATAGGTATAGCAGGCATGGAAGACCAGGGCGAGGAGGTGCACAAGGAGGTCAGAGCAGAAGGAGAAGATGGCACTACAATAGGGAAGAGGAAAATCGGGATGCTGCAGCAGTGAGGCCATCACTTGCAGGTAGGAGACAGAGACAAGGTAATAGGTGTGAAGATAAAGATACTGGCAACACCTGGAGACAAAGGGAAGGGAATCAGTGTGATGATAATGAAAACTCTCGCTTCAGAAGACAAAGAAGAGAACAACAGACAGAAGACAAAGATTGTAACCACCCAAGGAAACAAAGAAAAGTGATTCAATCTGAAGAAAAAGTCTGTGGCAATGCAAGGATGCAAGGAGATGGGAACCGTGGTGATCTGAGGGACAAGGATAACACAGATGAGGAAGTGTTTGATGATTATTCAATAACAAATACAGCTATAAAAAGTAAGGAACCAAGGGACAGTGCAGAAATATATAATGTGAAAGGTGTGCTGAAGGCATCCAGTGATACAGGTACCAAAGAGACCACAAAAACAGCTGCTAATAACTGTATAAATAAAGATGATTTCCCAGTTCTCAGACAGGGAACTGCAGTGACAGCTCACAGGTATGTATGTCCTTATAAGCCAGTAACTGTAGAGTTAAAGGAAGAAGATTTTCCTTGCTTATCCTCAACATGTTCAGTCCCAGTCAGTACATGGATAACTACACCATATACAGCCATTACAAAGAAGAAGTCTACCTTTCAAGAGGAAGATTTTCCAGCACTTGAGCCTAAAATCAAACAACATAATCCTGTGTCTTCATGTGCCTCTGCATGGAGTAATAGTGCAAATAAAAACATAGATAATCCTCTCATACATTCTAACAGCAGTTGCGGTCCAAGAGTTAAAAAAGGCATCTCAATGAAGAGTAATAAAGGAGGCGTTAAGAACAAAAGGTCAGTCCTTTCTGATGAAGAAGATATTGGAAGCAGATTGACTGCTCAGGAATTCAGAAATGTCCCAACTTTGTTTGATATTTCATGTCTCCTTACCCCATCCATCCCAACAACTGTTGGGAAGGTTGACAAAGAAAATAAATTAGGTACTGTGAAGCAAACTGCACCACTCCAGCCTCCATCCAACCCAAGGACTGTTGGGAAGGTTGACAAGGAAAATAAATTAGTTACTGAGAAGCAAACTGCACCAGTACAGCCTGCATCCATCACACAGACTGTTGGGAAGGCTGGCAAGACAAAGAAAGTATGTGCTGAGAAACAAACTGCACCAGTTCAACCTCTTGACAACCACTCAAATGCTAATACCATCAAAAAAAAGAATGCGCATGAAGCAGAATCAGCACTTGAAAGCTTCTCATTAAATGTTATTTCTCCTCCCATTAAGAATAGCTTAATCAATGGATACTCAGAAAAAATGGAAAAGACCAATAACTGCTTCAGAATGCCACCAGGATTTAAAAACACTGAAGTAACAGCCTCATCTCCTCTATTGGAAGAAGAATTTCCAGCACTTGGAAGTCATGCTGTACCAAATAAGCCTCCTACAGGTTTTACTAGTACTGTGCCATTGACAGCCTGGAAACCAAGTATCCCAGCTCAATCATCTCCAAGACTGTCAGTACCTTCTATTAAACCTCCTCCTGGTTTCACCA
Organism: Protopterus annectens; assembly: GCF_019279795.1. Taxonomy (NCBI): domain Eukaryota; kingdom Metazoa; phylum Chordata; order Ceratodontiformes; family Protopteridae; genus Protopterus; species Protopterus annectens. The sequence goes on from NC_056740.1 coordinate 301,017,221, forward strand.
ATGCTCTGTCAACTAGAGACCTTCCTCCAGAATCTGTGATCCCTCCTAAACAAACTGTGCCCCTGGCTGGGGTCTACACTGTGCCTGAGAACTTCCAGGAGAGGAATATTAAACTTATTCAGACTATAAAGGATTACTTGCAGAATGACAAGTCAAAGTTCAAAGAATTCAAGACTTATTCTGTGAGGTTTAGGCAGGGGCAAATTTCTGCCACTGAGTACTATAGAAACTGCAGGGATCTCCTTGGAGAAAACTTCCAGAAACTGTTTAATGAGCTTTTGGTACTTTTGCCAGATATTGCAAAGCAACAACGACTACTTTCTGTTCACAGAGATTTCCAAACCACAGAAAAACAAAAATCTAAGAAGTCAAAAAAGAAAAAGAAGAATATTCGGCAAACAGATTCAAACTATGAGCTTGATTATCAGATCTGTGTCATCTGCAAGCAGGTGCTAACAAGCAAAGATTTTATTAGCCATAAAGCATTACATGATGTAGATGATTCCTTCATTGCAGTCAGCCAAATTGTCCAGTAGTGTACTCTATATTAACCAGAAGGTGGTGAATTACATACACAGTTCTAGCGAGTTAAAAAATAATTAACCTTGATTAATTAATTCACCTAACCCAGAATATTTAAAAAAACATTCCAGAGCTACTTACCTCCTACAAAGTGATAGTCTGATACAATTAAACCTGCCCCTGCCACCCACCCTAGCCCTGGGAACACAGCTACCTATGCGGAATTGTTCTCAGAAATTGTGTTCAGTCATTTAAACAGCTACATAGAGACAGATGTACCTACCTAAAATGAACATAAGACAAACTCCAAAACAAGGCACCCTGTCAGAATCTCAGTATAAATAGGTTGTATAACAAAAAAAAGAAAAGAAAATCATATCCAAAAGCTCCCTCATCAGTCTGAACAAGCAAGTCAGGAGACTAATCAAGTCCACCAAAGCCAAATTTGAGATAAATATAGTCTTCCAAGCTAAGGACAAACATATGGCTTTCTTCAGTTATGTTTGCAACTTTAAAGGCAATACCCTGCAGTGTCAATCTAATGGTGAATGGAATAAATTTAGTTCCAATTGTAACCCCCTATCACCTCCAAGTCACCCCACCAGGAAATACCCACCAACATTTCTCCATCTACTATCACAAGAAAGAGGGCTCACTATGCTCTCTAGGTCCAGGAACACTGCTTTGATCATAGGCTCCTAGGATCATAACAGATTATTGGGTTACTGAGTTGGAGGTCATTTTAAACCTAGCCATTTCATCCCAATGTAATACCATAAAAATGCTAGTCAATATACGAGATTGCATTTAGTGATGACTTCCATGTCCAGGATGGTTGTGGTACTATCCCTGGAAAGAACTTATGGTGCCCCATCCACTCGTCCAAGCTCTTCTTGAACAATGTCATAGAGGTGCTCTGTTTCACATGAATTGGTAGCCTGTTCCAAAGATGCGGCAGTCTCTGGGAGATAAGTCTGTCCCTCCAGCATGTCCTTTTTAAGTTGCAGGCCATATTTATGTCCCTGGATCTGGTAGCTCTAGACCCATTTGATTTACTGATATGCAGCTAGTTCATTAGGTTTGGGTCTTAGATTGCTTTGTAGGCCAGGGATAAGTCTCCCCTAAGAAGCCTATACAACAAAGAGTATAGTGCAGGGATTTTAGTCGGTATATGTAAGGCACATGCTGGAGCCCCTTAATCATCTTTGCTAGCAAACTTTGAGGTCTCTCCAGTTGCTGCAGGTGCTTTGTACGGTACATGCCAAGCAGGGCGTTATACTCAACTATGTGCCAGATTAGTGCTGAGTATAGAGGGGTTATAACTTCTTTGGCTCTCAAGGCGATGCCTTTACTAATTACATGTGCTACATAAAAACCCTTCCTTAGTACAGTAGACACATGATGGTTGAAGTTAAGGTTACAGTCAACTTGTGATACCAGGCCTTACTACTTTGTGGGTACTTAGGGTATTGTTGTTGATTTGATAGTGTGAAGGGACATTATTTGTGCTGAAGGGAATGGTGATGCATTTCTTTGCATTCAGCTTGAGGCAGTGACTAATACACCAGTCGCTGGTCTGTCTGCGACCCTCCTGGAGTAGAGTGACATCATTTGTGGATTCAGTGATTGCACCTAGTTTGCAGTCATCTGCACATTTGGTCAGACACAACCCCTTAGTTTTGATCTGAACTTTTGAGAACTATATACCAAATGGTAGGGGGCCAGCACTGATCCCTGCGGCACCCTGCTGGTAACAGGTTTGCTGGTTGATGTGGAGTCACCCACTTTGATAGTGTGTCCAGTTTGTGAGCCAGTTGGCAACCCATCTTACAACAAAGGGGTTTACATTCAGTTTGCTAAGTTTATTGATAATGCCTGAATGTGGGATTGTGTTGAAACCCTTTGCCAAGTCAAAGTATGGTGTGTGCACAGATTTGCCCTCATCAATGGCCCTGGTCACAGTTTCAAAGACATCCACCTAATTTAACAGACAGGACCTGCCCTTGACAAAGCCAAATTGATGGGGTGTAATAATATCCCAGGATGTCTCTCTCTTTTAATTTCTTTGAGTCTTTTGGGTTTCTAATGCCATGATGGGAATGGGCCACATTCCAAATCAAGGTATAATTAAAATTCATGAAATTAGTATTGTTTCAATCTTTGATGTTAGCTGAAAGTGTTCTGCATAGCACCTGCAGTGTGTCCAATAATGACTTCTTCTGTAATTCGTATACAGTTACATGTATTGGTAACATATCTAAATACGATTGTAAATTGTTTTTTTATAAGACCCATTGTTCCTACTACTACTGGAATCATCTGGGTATCCTTCTTCCAAATTGCCCTGATTTCTGCCTGCAAATCCTGGTACGTTATGACTTTGTGTGTCTCTGTACATAAGACACTGTAGTCACTGGGTGTAGCGATTTCAGTAATCAGTGCTACTTGTCTTGTTTTGTTGGACTGCTGTATTTGGTTTTCTTGCATCTATTTTTTGAATTGTTGGTAATGGATGATCCCATATGATATAAACTTCATCATCTTCTATAATGTTTTGTCTCATGTTTCCGGTGTTTTACAACTACTTCAGTAATATAATGTGTGTACAATCCCCAATGCAACAGTCTTGCTACATTATTATGCCTTTCAGTATAAAGTATATCACAACCAGCAACAAGATCTGTGACTGTTTCCAAGTCTGTTTTACAAAATTACATTTCTTTGTTTCTCCCACGTGTTCAATGGACTTTGTAAACCAACATGTACATAGTCCATTATCTTGAGCCGCCAATATTAACCTTTTGTCTTTTTGGTTTAAATTCACCTCTCTTTAACCATTCCTGCATTTAATCCAACATGAGTTTATTCCAAGAGTTTCCTATACTTGCAACTATATTTATCTATTTTCCATATTTCTTGCCTTCTCATCTAATCCTTCACCTTATATTATTTCTTTTGTTTTTTGGCATATTCAGTTGCTGCCAGATTTTTATCTAATTCTGATTTGATTTCCATTCCTGCTTGATGCCAATATGCTTCTGCTAAACTAAGCAGAGAAGTCATTTTAGACTTTATTCTTCTTATTTTTCAAAACATTCACTATGTTTGGGTCTTGTGAGGTCAACAGATATGCATGCAGTACCACTATCACCTATCTATACATGTAATCAATTTTGAAGAGCCCCATACCTCCTTAAGAATGGGGAATATGTAGTCTTTGTTTTCACTGATTTTTATAAATCCTGTGATGAGCATGAACCATCCTTCTTGTTTTCCTGTCCAAACTATCCAACACATTTTGGGGCCACTCAATCCAAAACTGTAAGTAAGGACAGGAAGAGCAAATTCGTTTATAGCTTGGACATTGTTCCTAGATGTCAGTGCTGTTTTTCATATTAATTTAAACCTTCAAAAATATTCCTTACTGAGTTTTATTTGCATTTGTACATATTTTATTGTTGATCCTTCATCATTTCCCAAATATTTATACACTCCCTCTTGCTCAAGTTCTTTTATATCACATTCCTGTCCCAAACTAATTTTTTCTTGGTGCCACAGCTTTCCTGCTTTAAAGGTTGCTTTTGCACATTTATCAAAGCAGTGTAAGAAACGTCTCTGTGTGGAAGACTTTCAGTCCATAAATCTCTAGTTATTCACTGTATATTAATCAGATCAGACAATAGTAGTAGAAGTAGCGAACTTATAATCGTCTTAAGTAAAAAAAAATAATAAAAATATATCATTTGAAATATTGTACAGAATTACTAAGTATTTGAAAGTAATCCAAGCAAAACAGGCAGTCTATTTCCAGTCAAAAATCCTTTATTAAGTACACAGACAAGCGATCCAAGTAAAATAAAAACAGAGTAATAGTTTCCTCACAAGCTTTCTAAATATATATATATATATATATATATATATATATATATATATATATATACTTTTTATCAGGCAAGGGAGTGGTTTACTGTGCTGTAAAACAAAGTGTTATTGGTACACATGTTAAATTCACATCCCTTCCCCATCAGTGTGACATTTGAGCTGGTCCTGCCCTACTTAGTAGCTGTAATATAACCCTTATGTACTTTAAATAAAACTTATAATGATGTGGTACCTCTTATTTAACCAGATTATTAAATAGATTATTAAATCTGTGATTTTATCCAAGACAATATACTACATGGCTGGAAATATATCAACCTTAGTCCATTTGGCAATCAAAAAGTATATATAAATATATATGCATATACACTTTGTATGTAAAACATCAATTGTAAAAAGCATATTCTAGTTTCATAACCTATTGTTAACAAAGATCACTTTCGTAATCCTAGACTTCTTCAGGTCTGTGTACAAGAACCCTAAAAACTAGCTATAAAAATATTATTGTATAATTAGTTAGTATTGTTATTACACATCATTTTGAATAAAGTGGAAAAAAAAGAGAACCAAAAAAAAAAAGAAAAAAATATATGGTGATGAAAACAAAATATACACTTAAATTAAAACTGATTAAAATGGTATTTAAAACCAACTGGTGGAATAAAACAAAATAAAATAAAATTAGTCATGTAAACAATGTGGCAATTTTCCAAGTGCCAGTACACTTTTAATTGAACAGCAGTAGTTTAGTCCAGGCTTCCTAAAAGAGTTCATCTTTAATTGCCACATGAGTTCATGCTTCTCCAGAATATTCAGGATGTCTCCTTCAAGATCACCCATGTCTATGCGATCCAGGATCTGGAACCTAAAACCTGTGTGTCTTTTATGAAGAGAAATATGTTTGGCTAGTGCATTATTTTTACACCCAGAGCGGATCGCTGACAGATGGCATGAAATCCTATGCTTAAGTTTATTTACAGTCTGCCCACATAGAACGCATCACATTCATTGCACTGTGCACTGTAAATTACTTTTATAGTGTTACAGTCACCCCCTGTACTGGTCCTAATGATTTTCTTTAAATCACCTTGCTGTATAAATGTACAAAATATACAATTAGCTTCACATCTTTTAGTGTTTCTCTCATATGGTCTAGGTTTAAATTCAACAAAACCTCTAATGTTCCTGGCCTTCTTGTAAACAAAGGATGGAGCTTCACCTAAGATGTTAATCAGAAAAGGGTTTCCTGTGACAATGGCCCTGTTTTCATCAATAACATATTTGATACTGTGATAATCCAAAGTGTATGTCAGGATGCAGCTATTTTTGCATTTCTTGGGCGGCTACGGTGGTGCGGGTGGCTACGGTGGTGCAGCAGTTAGCATTGCCACCTCACATCAAGAGATTTTTCTGGCTCGATCCTCGGCTGGGGTGCCTTCTATGCGGAGTCTGTATGTCCCCCCTGTGGTCGCGTGGGTTTCTTCCTGGTGCTCCGTTTTTTTCCCACATCCCAAAGACATGCTGTAGGTGGATTGGACTAAATTGGCCCTAGGTGTGTGTGCGTGCGTGCGTGTGCCTTCTGTGGAAGGTTGGGTGCTGGACTGGCAACTCGGCATCATAAAAACTCCACTGCCAGTCATGAGTGGACAGGTGATCCGCTGTGGTGACCCCTAGCCAGGAAAAGCCGAAAGAAGAAGATTCTCTGTGGAATTTCTTAACATTCTCCTACTGGGGAGGTTGAGTGAAAGTGCTTCAGTCCTTTTCAGTTCTATAATGAGTTTCAGAATGTTTTTTAACATCTGACTTTCATAGCCTCTCACTAGAAAATCATTCTGTAAGTTGTTCAGGTTTCTCTAAAATGGTTCCATCTCTGTGGTAATTCTAGCTAATCTATAGCCCTGGGACCTCACTACATTATACTTGGTTTTTGTAGGATGTAGACTTTTACTGTGGAGTAATAAGTTAACCCTCATTGGTTTTCTGAATAGTTCAGTGGTGATTCTGTTATTGTTGGTGTCCTTGTTAATCTGCATATCTAAGAAAGTGGCTGAAGTATAGCTATGGGAAGAGGTAAACTTCAGGAAGGGGGTTGTTTGATTGAATTAAGTGATAAAATCTCCAAGCTGCAAGGTGTCACCTTCCCACACAATAAAGATCTCATCAATAAAACGTAAATAGCATGTGATATGCTGCATGTAGTCTGTGATGTTTAACACAAAGTCCTCCTCCCACTTGCCTAGGGCTATGTTAGCTATGCTGAGAGCCATGGCAGCCCCCATTGCTATACTCACAATTACTGTATAACAGCAGCTATGGAGTCTTTTAAGAAACATAATCAAGATACACAGGCACAACTGCAAAAATTAAGCAAGCTCATTAATCTTGTACTGGACTTCAGTCTCTTTACTTTCAATGGCAAACACTACAAACAAAAAACTGGTATAGCAATGGGGGCTGCCATGGCTCCCAGCATAGCTAACATAGCCCTGTAAACATGTAGACTGTAAATAAACTCAAGCGAAGGATTTCATGTCATCTGTCAAAAATCCGCTCCTGATGTAAAATAATGCACTAGCCAAACACCTTTCTCTTCAAAAAAGATACACAGGTTTTAGGTTTCAGATACTGGATCGCATAGACATGTGTGATCTTGAAGGAGACCTCTTGAATATTCTGGAGAAACATGAACTCGTGGCAATTATGCCGAACTCTTTTAGGAAGCCTGGACTAAACTACTACTGTTCAATTAAAAGTGTACTGGAACTTAGAAAATTGCCACATTGTTTACATGACTAATTTTATTTTATTTTATTTTATTCCACCAGTTGGTTTTAAATACCATTTTAAATCAGTTTTAATTTAAGTGTATATTTTGTTTTCATCATCATATATTTTTTCTTATTATTTTTTTCTTTTTTTTGGTTCTCTTTTTTTTCCACTTTATTCAAAATGATGTGTAATAACAATACTAACTAATTATACAATAATATTTTTATAGATAGTTTTTAAGGTTATTGTACACAGACCAAAAGAAGTCTAGAATTACGAAAGTGGTCTTTGTTAATAATAGGTTATGAAAATAGAATATGATTTTTACAATTGATTTTTTACATGCAAAGTGTATATGCATGTATATTTATATATATTTTTTGATTGCCAAATGGACTAAGGTTGATATATTTCCAGCCATGCAGTATATTGTCGTGGATAAAATCACAGAATTTAATAATCTGGTTAAATAAGAGGTACCACATCACTAAAAATTTTATTTAAAGTACATAAGTACTAAGTAGGGCAGGACCAGCTCGAATGTCACACTGATGGGGGAAGGGATGTGAATTTAACATGTGTACCAATAACACTTTGTTTTACAGCATAATAAACCACTCCCTTGCTTGATAAAAAGTATATATATATATATTTAGAAAGCTTGTGAGGAAACTATTACTCTATTTTTATTTTACTTGGATCGCTTGTCTGTGTACTTAATAAAGGATTTTCAACTGGAAATAGACTGCCTGCCTTGCTTAGATTACTTTTGAATTCTTAGTAATTCTGTACAATATTTCAAATTATATATTTTTTATTTATTTATTTTTTTTTTTACTTAAGACGAGTTTAAGTTTGCTACTTCTACTACTATTGTCTGATCTGATTAATATACAGTGATTAACTAGAGATATATGGACTGAAAATCTTCCACACAGAGAAGATTCTTACACTGTTTTGTTTTTGGACCCAATATACTTGTTTAGTGGGTTATTTGAGACTTCGGGGATACCACGGAGATTGCTTGTTTTTTTTTTTGCACAATTATCAAGACCAAGTGACATTCTTATATCATCTGAAAAAAGTTTTGACCACTTGCATTTGTGCTTTCAGTTCCTCATCTGATGAACTATACAGTTTTAAATCATCTACAAAAAGATGAGATGTCTGTACACTTTGTTGTTTTCTGGGAGCCAAATTATAGCCATGATTTAATCTGTTAATTTGACAGCTTAATTGTTAAGGGCATGACAAAAGCTCGGTGGTGAAAAATATTCACCGTGGAATAACCTCCTTTAAATTTTTACCCCTGGTATAATAATTTGTCCTTTATTATGGCTTAACTGCAGAGTAGTTTCCCACTGTTTCATACTCACTGTAATGTAATCGATCAGTGTAGGGTGTATGTTATACATTTTTTAGCACTCTTTTATCCATGAATGTAGTATACTGTCAAATGCTTTTTATAGTCTATCCATACCGTACTTAGATTCTTCCCCTTTTTACAGTTCTCCATTATGACTTTATTTAACATCAAATGATCCTTTGTTCCATATGACTTTCTTTTATTACCCTTTTGATCTATTGCTATGATTGAGTTTTCTTCCAAGTGACTATAAACTCTGTCAGCATCAATTTCAGTGTATAGCTTATACATCATCAGAAGGCAAGTTATTGGTCTGTAGTTTTTAGGATAGCTTGCAGGTTTGCTCTTAAGTAGGAGTATTGTTTTTCCTGTAGTTAGCCAGGATGGTGTCTGTTCAGGGTGTGCATATAAATAGTTCTTACTCATGGCTAAATCATCATGTAAAGACTTTTAACCAGAAGTTAGGTACTGCATCTGGGCCTGGAATTTTCTAATTTTATTTTTTATTTATTTATTTATTTAACATTTGTTGACCGGGAAAGTCCGACTAGGTACCGCAGAGCCTGTTTTCAGCGGAGGCCCGGGGAGAAATGCTCCAGATGCATGTCTTTGGAATGTGGGAGGAAACCGGAGTACCTGGAGGAAACCCACGCGAACACAGGGAGAACATGCAAACTCCACACAGAAGGCACCCCAGCCGAGAATCGAACCAGAGAACCTCTTGCTGTGAGGCGACAACGTTAACCGCTGCACCACTGCGCCGCCCTTCGTTTCAATCTCTCTGGCTGTTATTTCATCCCATTGCACATCCTGTACATCTGAACTTCTTATTCTTTCTTTTACTTCTTCTGTCCATGTTGCATCTTTGTTATGCTCCACAGGGTCTTCATAAATATTTCTGTAAAATGTATCTATTTCTTCTTTTTTTGGTGGTGTTTTGATTCCTTTTACCTTGTTTCCCAGTTCTCTATAAAACTTTTTTGGGTCATTAATAAATAGCTTATGTTGTACTTTTCCTTTATATTTATTTGCATATCTTCTAAGTTTTTCTGCCCGTGCTGATATTTTTAGTTATTATTTGTGATTGTGCATGATAGATTCTGATCTGTTCTGATACTGTGCATTGCTTTTGTCACGTCTGTCTTTCTGAGTATTTTTGTGGATCTGTTCCCTCTTCTGTATTCTTCTAACAGTGACACTTTATAGTTTTTTTGCCTTAACTGCTTTATAGTTTTCTCTATTTGATACTTCCATGATGGCATTCATTTTCTCCCCTTCTTTTCACTTACTGCCCTGTGTTTTTGTGGTAAGACTTTATCTATTATTAATTTAGCTGCACAGTAATATATCCTAGTTACTTCTGTAATATTCCATGAATTTTTGTTGACAGTTCTAATTACTGTGTTCATTTGTTTTATCAAAATTCTAACTTTTGGGGGTTTCTTGACTTTCTGTAATATGTTTCTTTCACTGATCTTAATATGTCTGTCCATCTCTATTAAATCAAACAACTCTTCTCTTAGGTAATTTTCCTCTAAATCGAGGGCACATTCTTTGTTTTCCATTTCCTGTGGGCATTTTATAGGTAGTTCCACAGAATCTTCCTATGCCATATTCTCTTTGGTTTCATCCTGTGTCATCCATTGCTCTTTCATATGGGAACTCTCTGGTATATCACCCCACAATATTGGCTGTGTCAGAGTTTCCACAGTTTCATGTTCCTCCCCTTGCTGTGCAACTCCAACTGGATGTTTGCACTGGTTTCTTATGGAAGGCTCCAAAGTATCCTCATCTGGAAAAATGATTAGATGTTTCCTGCTCCACTGGTTTTGCCTTAATTTGAGGATCCATTGCTCTAGCCTGCTGTGATGTTTTCTGAGTTAGATTTTCTACACTAAATCCTTCACTTAGCAGGTACTCCATAACCTCAGTTTCTATTTCTTTAGCTTCTCCATTATTAATCCTCTTTTCTACTTTTCCTCTTTGTTTTCTTTTGTTTTTGTATTGTAAACTTTTTGGGTCTATGTCATGTAATCGAACTTCCAGAAGTTTGAACGGGGAAGTTCGAAAGTTGAAAATGTCGAAGCCGCAGAAATCCAAATTCTTTCCCAGGGAAAGAATTTGGTTGGCTGTTTCTGCGGCTTTGACATTTTCTCCACTGTGGTGCAAAAGTTGCAGAACGGGTTAAGGTAAGTGTGTGATTGCAACGGGCGTTGGGGTTAGGGTGCGAGTAAGGTAAGTGTGCAATAGTGACAGACTTTAGGGTTAGGGTGCGGGTAAGGTAAGTGTGTGATAGTGACGGACTTTAGGGTTAGGTTGTGGGTAAGGTAAGTGTGCGATAGTGACAGACTTTAGGGTTAGGGTGTGGGTAAGGTAAGTGTGTGATAGTGACAGACTTTAGGGTTAGGGTGCGGGTAAAGTAAGTGTGCGATAGTGACGGACCTTAGGGTTAGGGTTTGGGTTAAGGTTACTGCATAGATAGTTGTGTATGTAAGGTTTGGTGTAGGTTTATAAGGTTTTTGGTGTGCTTGTGTTGTGTATGTGTTTTTTGGAACAGCGAAATTTTTCCCTGGGAAAAAAATTCGCTGTTCTGAGGTTTCGATGTTATCACATTTCGAACTTCCAAGTTCGAACATATGGTGTTCGAATTTGGGAAGTTCGATTATGTGACATAGACCCAATTTTTCCATGTCTGGATGCCTTTGCCTATATTTCTCTTCAAGTATCTTTAGTACTGCTCTTTATGTTTTGTTTATTTTTGGTTTCTCCTTTGCATAAATAGTACACCATATTAAATCTCTTTTTCTTTCCCATGTCCATATTTATTCTTCAGATGTCTCCTGATCCTCCTGTTTCTCCTTACTTTGGGGACTTGTTCCATCATGTTGTGATGTAACCTGTGTTAAACTTTCTACACTAAATCCTTCACTTTACAAATGTTCCATAACTTCAACTTTAATTTTTTTAACTTCTACTTTACTGACCTTCTGTTCTACATTCCCTCTTTGTGTTCTTATTTTTTTATTGTAAAATTTTCCATATCTGGATGCCTTTGCCTGTTTTCTGTTTGAATATCTTTGGGCTGCCTCTTTGTGTTGATTAGTTTGGCTTTCTCCTTTGCATAAATATACCACCAGATCAGATCTCTCTTTCTTTCCCATGTCCAATATACTTTTCAAAAGTCTCTAGATTTTGTTCTTTATATTTTTGCGCTTTTTCAGTTGTTTCTTTTTCCAAATGGACCAAGGTTTCTTGGTCTATGCATTGTTTTTCATAAATCTGTTGTATTAATGAATACAAATTTTTATTTGAAGCTTCTGACAGTTTTTCTTGTGGAACTATTTTCCTATCCTCTAATTTCTCTCTTAATCTTTTGATGTATCTTCTGTCTAGAAATTCTGCGCTTCTTGCATAATAGTAACAGTACACACTTTCTTTCTTATCCTCAGTAGTCCACTTTATTGTCTTTATGGGTCTTCTTTAGCTTATCAGTTTTTTGAGATTTTTGTGAACTGTTACTTCCTTCCACCACAGTGGGGCCATCCACCCCCTGGGCCTGGCCTAGCCCCATTGTAGGAATATTTCCGTGTCTTGAGGATGCTACACTGTCATTTTTTCCAGTCTTGGCACCAATGCGCCTTACAGGATTGGGCATTTTTTTATCCTGGGCCTTGTGTATCCAGCTATCTTTTTTATTTGTTAACCTACTTATGTCCATGATGTATGCTATATAAATACAGTCTATATGTCAGTGTCGTCTTGGTGAGATTTGTAAAAAAACAGGGTCCACCTCATAAAGGTACTCAGTTTCAGCAGTCCTACTCACTTTTGCTTGCTGACTTATCATCTCTCCATTCGGTCCCCTGTCATCTCTCCATTCAGACCCCCTTAACAACATGAAACATGAACTGTCATGCATGCTATTTAACTATAGTCTTGAGGTAGGCTTCCTGACAAACAAATGGAGGACTGTAATGCTTATTCCATGGACCAGGAGAATTACAAACCCATGAGTCTGACTAGTCTCATATGCAAGGCCATGGAAAGAATTATCATGGATTATCATGGATCTGATAAACAATGACATAGGATATCTACAGACAGTGGTCTCTAACCAGTTGATTTAGGTCAGAGGCAGGTCTTGCCTACTTAACCTGTTATACAGCCTTGTGAAGATCACTAAAGTTATGGATGAGGGCACACTACCTGGCTTAATCTGTCCATGGCAATTGGCACAATACCTTATGTGAGCAGTGTAGATAAACTTACAAAATTAGGCATAAACCCATATGTTACCTGATGGATATCCAGCTTGCTCACTGGTAGGACACAAGAAGTTAGGGTAGGGGAATGTACCTCCACAAAGAGGTCAGTCACTAGTGGAGTCCCAGAGGGATTGGTGCTGGGGCGTCTCATTTTTAGTATCTGCTTCTCTGATGTCAAGGCAAACATCAAGGGCCTCTAGCTGACCAAGTCTGCAGATGACTGCAAACTAAGCATGGTGATTGAATCCTGTAAAAATACAGATATCCTTTAAGCAAACCTGATGAACACAGACTATATGGAACCAGATGATATCCCAAGCTGTCTTTTAAACAGGCTAAAACATGAATTAGCATCACCACTAAGTACCCTTTTCAGTCATAGTCTAACCACAGGCCTGGGTCCTGTGGAATGGAGAACAGCTACAGTTATTCTTCTCCACAAAGGTGGTCTAGCAACAGACCCAGGGAATTACAGACCCATAAGCCTAACCAGCCTTATCTGTAAGGCCATGGAACATATCATTATGGACATCATAAATAAAGACAAAAGTAACCTCCAAACCCTGGATCCTACCCAATTCGGCTTTGTGAAGGGCAGATCCTGCTTGTTAAATCTGGTGGATTTCTTTGAAAGTGTGACCAGGGCCATTGATGATGTCAAATCTGTGCGCACAGCATACCTCGACTTGGCAAAGGCTTTCGACACAATCGCACATTCAAGCATTACCGATAAACTTAGCAAACGGAATGTAAACCCCTTCGTTATAAGATGGGTTGCCAACTGCCTCACAAACTGGGGACACATTATCAAAGTGGGTGACTCCACATCAACCAGCAGACCTGTTACCAGCGGGGTACCACGGGGTCTGTGCTGGGCACCCTACTGTTTGGTATATACTTCTCAGAAGTTGAGGTCAAAACTAAGGGGTTGTGGCTGACCAAGTTTCCAGATGAGTGCAAACTAGGTGCAATCACTGAATCCCCAAATGATGTCGGTATACGTCAAGAGGGTCACATGCATATCAACAACTGGTGTACTAGTCACGGTCTCAAAATGAATGCAAAGAAATGCATCATCATTCCTTTCACTGCAAGCAGTGTCCCTTCACACTATCATATCAACAACAATAACCTAAATACCCATGAAATGGTAAGGGACCTGGAATCACAGGTTGACTGCGACCTTAACTTCGACCTCCACGTGAGTACCATAGTAAGGAAAGTTTTCCACGTAGCACACTTGATTAGTAAAGTTATCACCTAAAGAGTAAAAGAGGTTATAACCCCCCTATACTTGGCACTTATCCAGCCCATAATTGAGTATAACGCCCCATTTGGCATGTACCATACAAAGTAGCTACAGCAATTAGAGAGACCTCAGAGGTATCCAACAAAGAAGATCAAGGGCCTCCAGCATATGCCTTACATGGACCGACTAAAATCTCTGTCACTATACTCCATATCGTATAGACTTCTTAGGGGAGACTTATGACTGGCATACACAGCAATCTAAGACCAAACCTAATGAACTTACTGCATATTCGTAAATCAAATAGGTCTAGGGCTACCCATTCCAGGGACTTAAATATGACCTGTGACTAAAATAAGGCGTGCTGGAGGGACAGATTTATCTCCCAGTGACTGCCACCTCCTTGGAACAGGCTACCAGTTTGTGAAACAAAGCACCTCTATGACACTGTTCAAGAGGTACCTGGTCGACTGGATGGGGCACCATAAATTCTTATCAGGGATAGTGCCCACAACCCTCCTGGACATGGGCAGTCATCACTAAATGCAATCTTGGGTATTGGCTAGCACTTCTAAGGTATTACATTGGGTTGAAATGGTGAGGCTTAAAATGACCTCCGGGTCGATAGCCTAGTAATCTCCTATGATCCTATGATTCAGACAAACAAGTGGTGTGAGAGCCAAAGATTTAAAACTCGATGCGAAAAAATGCATAAAAGTACTATTTGAAAAGATGACGACCCCTGGAAATTACCATATGTTCAAGCCTATGTTGTAGCCGTAAAATTCCTTGGTGTATTGACACGTCAACAATATTATGGTAAATTTTGAGTAACTTTGACCAGGCTAAAATGGCTCCTGAAATGATATCCTAATAAGTACCTATGAACCTATGGAATAAGATACTCTGCTTAATAGTACTTTAAGAAAGCATTTGGACAAGAACAAGTACGTATGTTGCAGAAACATTTTTTGCAAATTGTGATTTAAACAAGTTGTGTTCCACATGGGCAGACTTCCTTATACATGGTATTAATGTTGTACCTAAAAACGTTTTTTTTTATCTACTTTTGTATCAGCTGAAATTGACTTGGAAGATGAAATTAATTTTAGTAATGACAATTTACTTTCACTGAAGCCCAGGAAAATTAATGTGGCAGCTTTATATTTTATAATACGGGTCGTATCTAAAATGACTGTTGAAACAACTGTATGTTTTCTTTAATAAATAAAATATACTTAAGAAAACCCTTACTTGTGCTAGTAATCATACTGAGGTGCTGCTTCTCTTGTAAGATACTTGGTCACATGCATCACTGACCTGAAATATTAATTGAGTGATTCACTGTTGCTAGTTAAATAACTCTTCCACATATATAGTAGGATATATGTACATCCTTTGCATTAACACATGCATAAAGTATCCAGAAAAAAATGTATTGTATAAAAACGTTGCTGAGTGTTTAATATTGTGTTTAACTTCAGATATGGCACAAAACATAGCAGACTTTTAAAACTACACTAAATTTATTTTTTTAACTTAAGCTTGTGTCATTGCACATGTAATTTAATAGTTTGCATGCAGCTGGAAGCAAAGCAAGAACTGGAGTGTTGTTTTCTGCCCTCCAGCATACCTCTCAACCTCTAACCACAAGAAATCTGGATAAAGACAAAACTAATGACTGGACAAAGACTCAAAAACAGGGACATGTTTTAAATATTGTTCTAATAATCTCAAAAAGTTACTAACATAGCAGGATTTGTGTTAGCATTTATTTTCTGAAGGATATGAAGTCTGAAACTCAAATGTATGTCATTATTGAGACATTGTTTTATTTTATTTTTATTTATTTAGTTAGTTATATATTTAACATTTATTTACTGGGAAAGTCCGATCCTTTTTCAGCAGAGGCCCGGGGAGAAAAGCTCCATTATTTAATTACCTCAACCATCAGTGATTTGCAAAAGAAAATAACAATTTTTGTGAGGAACAGACAAAAAAATGTTAGGCAAAAATCTGGACATTCTGTAAAAATCTGCACAGCTGAGAGGTATTCTCTCCAGTTTTATATCTGTATGCATAATCAAGTTGTTCCTGCTTTTTGAGACTAAGGAGTTTAAGATTTACCTTCCCCCTGCTTTATCTTCTGCCTCCACTATTATGCCGTTCAAAAACTCACTTAAATTACACTTAATAAATTCCTGGCTATGTCCATGCATTACCTAATTGTCACTGTTTCTACCACCCCAAATAGCTTCATATCCAATTATTCCCACTATAATTTTTTTCGATAGTATCAGGAATTTTATTTTCTACTCAAGTTTCTAATAGTTAGACTAGCTCATGCTAAACTTACACTAATTAATTGGTAAGTAGTCTCTGTTTGTCTCTATGGTTAGTTATAATTCTTATCTAGTATCAATTCATGTTTCTGTATCGAAAGTTGTATTTTTTTCTAGTGTCTAATTTTGTTTTTTGTATCAAAAGTTGTATTTTTATCTGTAAATTTTTTGTTTCTGTATAGATGATCATATTGTTATCATATTGTACAACTATTTGTTTTTCTGTACTGAATGTGGAGCTTTTCTCCCTGGGCCTCCACTGTAAATGGACATGTGTCCTGTCAGACTATCCCAGTAAACAAATGTAAAATAAATAAATAAATAAAAATAATCTGTATACACTGCAGCTTCTTTAGCTCACAGTAGGCAAGCAAAAATCCTTGCAGTAATTGCTTGGTTTGTTATAAAAATTAAGATTCAACAAAGGTGATTTCTTTTTAAAGATCAATGCTGAATACGCCTCTCAACTTCTTAGAGCAAAAAATCTGGACAAAACCATAAATGATGGGGGACAAAAGCCTGAAAACAGGAAAAAAATTTAAATATTCCTGTTATAAACGTAGAAAACTGACAATAACAGATTTCCATTAGCATGACTTTTCTGAAGAGTATGAAGTCTGAATCTCAAATGCCTGTCATTATTTTCTGAGTTCCAACCTCAGTGATTTGCCAGTCAATTACCAGAAAACCAAAAATTTATGAAGAGCAGGCCAAAAATATGAGGCAAAAATCTAGACATTCTGCAAAAATCTGGAAAGTTGAGAGGTATGCTGTTGAATGTATTATACATTCATTTTCCCAGTGTGTTTCACTTGCATTGTAACTTGCTGTCACAAAAGATAATTATAATTTCTGATCTGTTAAAGCATAAACTGCCCTGAAAATAATGAATAGCTACAATCTGTTTTGAAAAAATGTGTAATCAAAATGTTTTGATTGTCTAACCTTGCACCACATTCTACTTTTAGGATAAACACATATATGTGCAGTAACAGCAGATCTATACGTGTAATGTACATACAAAGCTATGTCAAACCCAGAGCTGTTGGACATGCTCCACTTAAAGAAATCCCAATCCCTCCGAGCTACACGCTCTAGGGACCTAAATCTTGTCACCACAATAAACAGAACATGCTGGAGGGATAGATTCCTGTCCCAGAGACTTCCCATACTCTGGAATAAACTACCTATCTATATCAAACAAAGCTCCTCATTAGCACTCTTCAAGAAAAATCTTGATGATTGGATGGGAAATAGGAAATTCACCCCGGGGATCACCTCTGTGGCTCTGCTCGACAGTGGCACAGGAAAATAATTTTCTTGGGTGGCAAAAGCCAGGGTACCTTTTTGGCTGGGCTTGTATAGGCCCAGGGCCAATAGCCTAGTACCTACCTATGAACCTATGTGAGAGTATGGGTCCTATTTGTGTGCTTCCATAGCATTCCTTTTTAGTTATGTATTCGTTTATATTTAAGTTACCAGGTTGTATGTCTAAGCTAAAGCCCATCTTCACTGAAGCCTGGGGAGAAAAGTTCCATACGTGCAATTACTCTGCATGGTACAATTACAGTTCAGTTACAATACAATGCAATAAAAACTAGGCAGTTGTTGTTGTGTGTTTCGGCTTTTCCCGGTTAGGGGTTGCCACAGAGGAACTCCAGTCTGCTAATGATTGGCAGTAGATTTTTACATGCCGAGTTGCCGGCCCTGGTGCATAACCTTCAATGAAGGTACACCCATTCACGCATGTCTCCACACAGAAGACGCTCTAGCTGAGAATCAAACAGGACAGCGCCTTACTGTGAGGCGACAATGCTGCCGCAGCACCACCACCGCAGTATCTAATAAAAACTAGGCAGTAACGTAATTAAATAGATCCACATATTTTAGTAATTCAGTCTTACTAAACATTACATCAATTTTTTAGTTGATAAGGGATGGTGGTGGAGGTGATAATGGAAGAAAATTGGGATAAAGCTTTATAATATTAGAAATTGGTTTAAGATAAATTAAACAAATCAACTTATAGGAGACCGATGAAGGAAAGGTGGTGACGCAGATTACAAGCTAAAGGGAAGAATAATTGACAATACAACCGAGAATAAATGGAAAAGTACTAAACGACCTAAGGGTAGATATAAACTAAATAAACATTATGGATGGCGCAGTGGTGCAGCAGTTGCATTGTCGCCTCACAGCAAGGGGTTCTCCAGTTTGATTCTCAGCTGGGATGCTTTCTGTGCTGAGTCTGCATGCCCTCCCTACATTTGTATATGTTTTCTCTGGGTGCTCCGGTTTTCTCCCATGTTACAAAGACCTGTGTCGGGAGCGTTTCTCCCCGGGGCACCACTGAAAATTGGCTTTGTTCCAGGTTGGACTTTCCTGGTAAGCAAATGTTAAATAAAAATAAAATACATTTCTGAAAAATGTAAGCTTGCCCTACAGCATAAAAGTATAGGGTTGCATGATCAAGCTGGTGGTTTTGAAAAGAAAAAAAAACACACCGAACATACCAAAAACATACCTCTCAACTGTACAGATTTTCACAGAATGCCCAGATTTTTGGCTTATATTTTTGGTTTGTTCCTCATAAGATTTATGGTTTCTGGCAAATCACTGGGATGATCTTAGGATTGAAGTCACTAAATAATTACATACATTTGAGTTTCAGAGTTCAAACCCTTCAGAAAATGTATATTAAAACAACCCTGTTACTCTAGCAACTTTCTAAGTTTATAAGAGCAATATTTAACATATGTCCCTATTTTGGGGCCTTTGTCCCCCATTTTGTCAGGCTTTGTCCAGATTTCTTGTGCTAAGAGGTTGAGAGGTATGACCGAGAATACTCAGGTCAATAAGTAGTGGTAGAACACTTCTACTCTGTAAAAGTCATCCAAACTCCTAGCCCAAGTTAATACACTCTCTGCCCCTGTGATTTCTGGGTAGTTCTGGTTCAGGAGTCTGTTAGCAATTTTGACCTTGGATGCTTACTTCCTGATTAAATTCTTTATACTTTAAGACAGCTTATTCAAATGATTAACCACATCTCCAAAAGTATTGTGCCTTCTAATGAAGCTAAAGTTTTCTGAGTGAATGGATCTTAATTCCCAACAGGAGTTAATCCATGCTGAATGTTTACTTTGCTGGTGTATGGATGTGTTACAAATAATGCCTAAAGCAAAGCTTTGTTGCTTGTAGTACAGATGACTTGTAAGAGTCCACCATTAATGTTGAATTATACATAAAGGCAAATTTGGTTACTTTGTTATATGCTAATTCATGAGAAACTTTGGATAGGTTGGCAAACAGGATTTTAATGAAAAACATTTTAGAGAACAGGCTCGTGAATGATCCATTGAGTCCATTCTGGCAGTTAAACACAAATAAATAAATTAGTGCAGATGTCAGTTTAGTGTTTGTCAAGGAAGCAGGAATTATTTAATTGTGTAGATACAACAGACAATCGAATTGCACTTTTTCAAAATGTAGGACAGTGTGCTCCTCCATAGTTAGTGAATCATCAAGTAAGACCCCTAAATGCCTAAATATCTGACCGAATGAACTTGTGCGCAGGAAAGGAATCAACATAGGAACTGCACAATTTCAGTGATTTTGATACGTTACACTGATGACTGCATAAAATAATGCTTTTTATTGCGGATACATTTTGACCATGAGACTTGTTTCTGTAATTCTAACATGTCAAAGCCAACTTGAACTTTTTATTCTGTGCTGGATGGAGTATCACTAGGCTCACATTGGTGAAATACAGCATATTAAAAAAGTGCAAAGGATCATGTTGGAAGGGCATCTAATTCACATAAATAGAAAAAAAAGAAAAGGATATAATATAGATCCCTGAGGGACACATTTTGTTAGACAGCAGGCATCATGGTATGTATACTTCCAATAAGGAATAACCCATGACTGGGTGTGGGTATCACATGATTAAATAATTACTTTCCAGATGCTAGATCTTTCTTAAATGTGATGTAGTTATTAAGCAGAACCATCTCCAACAATTGTTCCAGTACACTAATTTGTATTTGTGGGGCACCTTTATCAACTAAATATTCACAAAACCACTCAATTTTCTACATCATGTGGAATTACCGAACATAAATCCTTAATATCCACAGTGATGAAAACAAAATAAATTTTGAATTTAATTCTATTTATTTTATTCAAGAATTCCCATGAGTCCTTACAAATATATTGTTCCTTCATCACTAAATCCTTCGATTTAATATCAATAAATCTGGCTATGGGATATGTGATAGACCCTCTTGGACAGGTCAGTAATGAACAGAACAGACTATTCTGTATACAACGTGAAGGGGTGGCTATGAGTTCACCATGTGGTGATATATATGCAAATGTTGTAATGTTATGTTTGGAGCGTAAGTTTCTGTTTAATTTAAGGTTCTGTCAATACTGTCATCTACATACACGTTTTTTGGACAACATTTTTTTTATTTGGGATGGCCCTAAAGAAGTAATTCCTCAGTTTTTGGATTATATTAATAGTACATCTTTTTTGAAATTTAAACATGCAATAGGTGAAGAAGAAATTGCATTCCTGGATGTGTTTCTTTCAAAAGATAGAGTGAATAATAGATTTGCTTCCAGGATTTTTAGAAAAGAAACATACTCTAACACTTTATTGCATTTTTCTAGTGCACACTCTTTAAGCAAAAGAGGGCTGTGGTAAAGTGTCAGTTTGTCAGGGCAGCAAGAATGGTGTCCACTATGGAATTTTTCTTGTATGATTGTGACCTTCTGAAAGGTATGTTCTTAAGCATGGCTATCTCTGCTCCCTAATAGATGAAATTATGCTAGAGGTCCTGAATAAAAGACAAAGGGGACATTTTGCACCCATTGTAAGAGATGTATCAGTTTGTCTAAATGATTTAAATCCTATGGGCCTGGAAAGAATTTTATCAACTAATAACATGGTTTTGGTTACTGCGGGTAGTTTTGGTAGTAATGAAAAAAGTACTGATGTGGAGTATAAGAATTCCTTCATCACCACATTTTGTGTTAATAGTACGCAAATAACTAATATACTGATGAAAACTGGCAAATCTTAAAATCTGATAAAGATTTAAGGGATTTTATTACCGAAAAACCTATTATTGTTTACAGGAAAGGGATGAATCTGAAAAATGTGTTTGAGAAACAGGTGGTTTCACAGACCACTGGTTCTATGAAAAAGTGTGTTTTTTGCTTATATTGTTCATCAGTAATAGAGGCTTCAGAGGTAACCATTAATGGGTATAAGGTGAAACTGTGAGCGAAATATTCTTGTTTGTCAGAGAGGGTGGTATATTGTGCCTTATGCTGTTGTGCATGTTTTTATATAGGTAAAACTGACAGGAAGCTTAAGTCACATATATATGAACATTTGAGAGATATCAAACTTAAAAAAGAGACAAATGCCTTGTCAAAACACTGCAGAAAATGAAGGACATTGTTTTAAATTTATAGTATTAGAAACTTTACAGCTATGGGGTGGAGCGTGGTCTTTATTATTAGAAAGACGTGAATTGATGTGGCAGCTATGCTTGAATGCTACATGCTGGTCAGGTTTGAATGGGCAGGTTTCAGTTCGTATTTTAAAACTTAAAGCATGGAGAGATGATTTATTTGGCTATTTGAACATATATGGAACTTTTTAAAGAAAGACGTGCATATATGTATGTATATATTTTATTTTATGTAGAGTTGCTGTAAAGAAAAATACTTTTTATGGTATTTTTAATCATGAATGGAATGGGGGATGTCTTAGTATGCTCTTGTAATGATTGACAGTTTAAAGGGGTGTATATAAAGCTGGATTTTTGAAATGTAAAATAATTGATGCATTATGGACTAAGATGAGAATCGTTATTTAGACAAAATTAAGGAATACAAAAATATTAATATGGATATGTCTGAATATGGTTTTTATAAATATAAAGTGTTATTGAAAAGGTTGATAAAAATATTTAATGTTATGTGGATAATTTGGAAGCAAGGAGTGAAAGAAATTATGTATAATGCTAAATGGAATTTATCAGAAATGTTAAAAAATAAGATTTTTGTTGTGGAAAGTAGAATGGGGTCAGATGTAAATATATTTTGAATGTAAAAAATTGAATATGGGGTCAGTGTAAGCAGTTTGCATATAATATTGTAAATAATGTAAATACAATTGTATGTATTCAGTTTATTTTGTAAATATTTAAGATTTGTTAAATAAAAGACCCACCACTCTTTCTGATAGGTCCCATGGGATCTTTCACTTCTACCTGAGCTACCACCAGCTCAAGAAGATGGGACCTCAGTTGACATTAAATCTGAAGAATGACACACTGAGAAGTGCTGCACCCTCTTTATACTGCACTCCAGTGTCAGCTATCAAACTACCTGGTGCAGGAATAGAACCCACAGCCTTTTACACAAAAAGGGAAGCATGCTACCTATTCTGTCACTGACACTACATAATAATCAAAATGCTATGGCTTGTCTTCAGTAGGATAGACTTCATAATATATTCAGAGTATTGTATACATTTCTTGTGGCTATACAAAGAGAGAGAGAGAGAGAGAGACATCAGACAGGTAGAAAGATGCCTGGAGGAGTTTGTGAGAAAGGTGTACAGGATGAAAGGGAAAGCACACAGGAGTTAGAAGGCTTCTCACTGGAGACCAGAGGGCATGGGATATATTATATAGATTTACAGCATTATAGCCAGGACCTGTGCATGTGTCCTGAACATGAAAGAGAGAAAGATAAAAGATTGCATAGACCAACAGCTCTATGTATCTGTGAAAGTATTTCTTCACAGAGATAGTTGTGGACCCATGGAATGGAATTACACAAAGGGAATCCACAGAGATATTCATGATGGTGTGGGAGAGGTGAAGAAAGGTGTGTGCATAGGTAGGAATGGAGGGAAGGCAGAAAGTTAAATGCAATTAAAAGGCATATCAAATAAGCTTATTTCCTCCTTTATGGTTAAACAGATGTAATCTAAGGGAGTCTTCACTGTAGCTTTTGTAATGTAGTTTCAGTATACAGAATGAATATGTAGCATATTTGTCTCTGAAACATGTTAGAGATATTATTCATGCTGTGTACCTCATTTGTTAACCAACCAGAAAAAATTCCATCACTGCAAAACCTACTTCATCCCTACTCTTGTAATAGAACCCTTCACTCCAGTAATAAATCCCTTCTTAAAGTAACCAAGTCAGTAACACAGCAGGAGAATCACTCTTCTCTGATAGCATTTCTAAAACATGGAACTCACTACCAACAAACATATCTTCCACCTCTTCGCTAACTCGGTTTAAGAAAGCACTAAGAACTCACCTCCATACTACATGGCTATGTTCCTGTACTTGCCCAGGCTAGTTCCACCTTTATTATACTGCAATCCCTACTCACCACTTTGAGCATTTAATACCCTTAAATTGCTGTATCTACTGCTTTGACCATAAATTGCTGTATCTACTACTGTGACCTATGCCGTCTACATTTTAAACTACCGTACACTGCTTATCAACATTTCTGGCTGATTTATCTGGATGTATATCTATTTTGAGACGGTAATTGTTTCTTTCAAATTATTTACTCAATGTATGTTTTCTCAATCAACGTCTATACTGTGATACACTACTGTACTCTATTTATGTTAATTGTTGTGCTCAATATATCTCAATTGTTATGTTATTTGTGGAGCTTTTCTCCCCAGACCACCACTGAAAAAGGACCTGTGTCCAATGGACTTTTACGGTTATCACTTGTAAAATAAATAAAAATAATAAAAAATTGCATATGTACTGAGCACCATCTGCCAAGCTGCATAGTTGTCTCTGAAAAGGGAGTAGACCTTTTCCCAGCATTCCTCTACACACTGGCTCTGTATATTGTAGATCATCCACCTTATTAATAAACAACATGTGCCTTCTCATACATGGGACTGGCACACTGAACACATTTAGAAGTTACTGCTATTCATAGACAGGTGCCAGATGACTTTATTCACACATATTGTGTGCAGTCCCCTAAAAGGACTGTGCATAGTGTTCAGTATCAGTGGACATAGGAGCTATGGTGAATATTTCCATGAGTGTGAATAAGTATGTGACAGCTTCTTTGTAGATAAATGGATGTGTGTTTGTGTGTGAGTTTGTTTATGCATGTATTGTAAATGCATGAGCTAGTACAAAGTACATTAGCACTATCAGATCTGATTTTACTGTGTAGTTTTGCCATGTCTCTGAATCAGAGATTCTGCCCAACATGCTAACTGACCAACCCACTCTGGGCCGGTCAGCACAGGTGGTGAAAATCTCCCTGAATCCTAGCCAGTGCACATATAACTTGAACTGGTCTGATATTCTGTAATCCTTAATTCTTTATGTGGTATCATTTTTATTCTTTGCCTTTTTAAGAACTTACACAGCAAGTGTAGTTTCAACAGTGACGATGATATACTGAGCTGGGGTAACTATTTGATTTTGTTAAATTGTTATAATTCTTAAATTACTGCATTCATTTTTGGAGTATCTGTATTGTCAAACCAAGTTCAGGGCAAGTTTATGTCAACTACTTAATCTCTTCATTAAATAATGAAGTATTGGTATTGTCAATATAAGTTCAGGATATTTTTATCCCTGGGATTCAGAAAGGGCTACTGCCAGTGAGAAGCCTTAATGCATCCATTGTTTCCATTGGTGGTAGTCCTTTCTGAGTTTTAAACAGCCCCACCACAATAATTCTTCACAGTCTGTGGAATCACAACATTGGACTGTCCACACCTCATTGCTAATGAGACATTCCAGGGAAGCAGCAGATGATAATTAGCCATGAGCATTCCTCTGAAATTGTCTGTGCAGATTAACATGACCAGCTGTATTAATTAACATGGCAAAAAGGCTGAGTTCACTCATTACTTTTAGTGAGAGAGACTGCATAGCAGTTAAGTGTCATGGAGTCTACCAGAGAAGTATTGGTGGGGGAATGTGAATGTGTGTATATGTGTGGCATACATGTAGGGGGTAGCTTCCATACCTCTCAACTCATGCTACACTAACAAGCACAGGTTGCAATGTATGGGGGAGGGAGACACTACTAGACACCAGAAACACATCTGAATTATTACTGTAACCTAAAAAAGTTAATATTTATTTGTTTATGTCCAGGGGTAGAGCATTGATCTCCATATTCCTTTTTTCACACTCAGCACAGGAGCAGTGTTTGGTTAAATGATTTGCTCAGAGTCACACAGCTAGGCAATAGAGGTTGAGGGACTCAAACCTTGCATGACTGGACCACAAGAAACAGTTTATTAACAGCTCTTTAGTCCTTTTAGCCAACCAGCAGCCTCCAATAGTGCTCAGTAAAACAACAGATTTTGCAGAAAGAAACTGTAAATAAATTATAGTATGAAACTCTAATGCTTGGAATTATTGACTGACTGTACACATCCAGGATGATTGACGTGTGTGTGTGTGTGTGTGTGTGTGTGTGTGTGTGTGTGTGTGTGTGTGTGTGTGTGTGTGTGTGTGTGTGTGTGTGTGTGTGTGTGTCTGTGTGTCTGTGTGTGTGTGTGTGTGTGTGTGTGTGTGTCTGTGTGTGTGTGTCAGAGTAAATAAGGGGGTGCCTGTCCCAAGTCCACAACAAGAACAAATATGACTTTGCCATTATCCATGTTGGTGTGAATGACCTGGGATGTACCTCCCTGGACTACATGAAAAGAGACATGGAGGAGCTCTCTGATCTTGTAGCCCAGGCAGGTATGACCCTATCCCTGAGTAACATCCTGCCATCACCAAGAATGATACCACATTACAAGGAAAAAATTATTGACTTCAACAATTGGCTAAGCTTCTGGTGTCATTCTAAGGGGATCCAGTATCTGTCTGACTGGGATGACATGATTGACAGACCACAATGCTTTGCCAGTGATGGCCTGTACCTGTCGCCTTTGGGATTTTGGATACTGGCTAAGGTTCTTTCCACTCCTATAGTGCCTTTTTTAGACCAGGTTCAAATGACAAATTCACCACCGTAAGAGGTACAAGCAAGCAAAACCTGACAGTAATGCTACTCAATGCTAGAAGTCTAAACCTCAAAATGCATTCACTCAAGGCACTCCTTAAAATGGAGAACATCGACATCTGTGCAGTGACAGAGACCTGGTTCAAGGCTCCAAGAGAACACCCCCTCCATTACCAGGCTATAATTCATACCACACCTTTCGGCCACCTAATATGTACTGAAACACTAAAGGTGGATGCATGTCCATATTTATTAAGGATATCCGCACCTCCAGGCTAGTTGCTCAGCATAATGCATCCGAGATTCTCCAAGTGCAACTAACTCTGGGCAAGACCGCAATCCAAATTGTAACTTGTTACAGATCCCCCACCATGCCCCATGATTCCCACTCCTCATTTCTTGATACACTGGAAAATATTAGGGTACAACCCAACACATTAATAATGGGCGATTTCAACTACCCCACCATTAACTGGGAAAACTACTCATGTACCAACTCTTTTGCTCAACATTTTCTGGAATTCATAAATTCCAAAGCCTTGGATCAACTTATCCAAACCCCCACCAGGGGCAGCAATATCCTAGACCTGGTCATTACCAACATAGGCAACCGGTATTCCACACCAGAGGTCAATTCCTCGTTGGTCAGATCCAACCACAAGCTAATCAGCCTAGACATCCACATCCTGCCCCCCATCCCCCATTAGGGAAACCACCATAAAAAATTTCTCCAACGCCAACTTCACACTTCTTAAGACAGAAGTGGCAAACTTTACAACAACCATGCAGATGGACAATAGAGGTACGACTGCTGGATCCTACACAAATCCACTTTATAAGCACTTACACGAGTGCATGGATCATGCTATCCCTAACAGAACCAAGATGCTATCCTCCAAAAACAGGAAGCCAATCTGGTGGTCCTCTGCCATAAACAAACTCTACAACAGAAGAAAGAAACACTTGCAAAAAAGAGTAAAATCCCATGATTGGAAGAACTCTCTGGTCAGCCTCAGTAAGAAGCTGAGCGCCCTCATAAAATCCTGCAAAGCTAGTTATGAAAACAAAATCACCACTGATTCTAAAGACAGCCACAAAGCATTCTATAGCTATGTCAAGAATCTCAATGGCAACACTCAGATCTGCTCTGAGTTACAGCACAATGGCACTAAATATACAGAACCAACTGATGTTGCCAACATCCTGGTAGATAGGTTCAGTGCTAACTTTACCCCCCCCCCTCACCCCCTAAAGGGTCCATCTCTATACTGGAATAATGCAAAGTTCCTGTAATCATGGCTGCACAGGTAAAAACCACACTCTACAAAGCCAAAAACACAGCATCCATGGGACCTGACAACATCCCAGGCTGCATTCTACATGAACTACAGAATGAACTGGCACCCCACCTAAGCACCATGTTCAATCATAGCCTCACCTCAGGCTTTGTGCCCACTGAATGGCACATAGCAATGGTTATCCCACTCCACAAAGGGGGAGCCACCATGGACCCCGGGAACTACCACCCCATTAGCCTAATGATCCTGGTCTGCAAGGCCATGGAATATATCATCATGGAACTTATAAACAAAGACATTGGTAATCTCCAAACTCTGGACTCCACCCAGTTCGGGTTTGTAAAAGGCAGATCATGTCTCCTAAACCTGATTGACTTCTTTGAAGCAGTCACCAAAGTCGTAGACGAGGGTAAGGTGGTTCACACAGCCTATCTAGATCTCGCCAAGGCTTTTGACACCATCCCCCAGTCTGGAATTATAGATAAACTCACTAAACTAGGTATAAATCCCTATGTCACAAGATGGGTTGCCAACTGGCTCACTGACAGAACCCACACTGTGAAAGTAGCAGACTCCAAATCTGACTTCAGACCAGTGACAAGTGGAGCACCACAAGGTTCAATCCTGGGTCCTCTCCTGTTTGGTATCTACTTTTCTGAAGTACAGGATAACACAGAAGGTCTTTGGCTAATGAAGTTTGCAGATGACTGCAAACTAGGAGCCATAATCGAAACTCCTAATGATGTGGACATTCTACAAAAGGGCCTCACTTAGACAGATGCTTGGTGTCAAAGCCATGGCCTCAAGCTCAATGCCAAAAAGTGCATTGTCATTCCCTTTGGTAAAACTCTGTACCCATGAGCTACCACATACATGGTAGTCTACTTAACACTGACAGTGTGATAAGAGACCTTGGGACACAGGTGGACAGTAGTCTCTCCTTTGATAATCACATCACCACAGTAGTCAGGAAATCCTTCTATGTGGCACATCTCATCACAAAAGGTTTCTCATCCAGGAAAAAAGAGGTCATTGTTCCCCTCTACTCATCACTCATTAGACCCATTATAGAGTACAACACCCCTTTTGGTATGTACCTCACAAGACATCTACAACAACTGGAAAGGCCACAGAAATACCTCACAAAGAGGATTACTGGCCTCAAACAGATGCCCTACGCAGACAGTCTCAAAAAACTCCAGTTTGACTCTGTCGCATATCACCTACTCAGAGGCAATCTCTGCCTAACATCAAAGCTATGTCAAACCCAGAGCTGTTGGACATGCTCCACTTAAAGAAATCCCAATCCCTCCAAGCTACACGCTCTAGGGACCTAAACTTTGTCACCACAATAAACAGAACATGCTGGCAGGATAGATTCCTGTCCCAGAGTCTTCCCATATTCTGGAGCAAACTACCTATCTATATCAAACAAAGCTCCTCATTAGCACTCTTCAAGAAAAATCTTGATGACTGGATGGGAAATAGGAAATTCACCCCGGGGATCACCTCTGTAGCTCTGCTCAACAGGGGCACAGGAAAATAATTTTCTTGGGTGGCGAAAGCCAGGGTACCTTTTTGGCTAGGCTTGTATAGGCCCTAGGGCCGATAGCCTAGTACCTACCTATGAACCTATGAACTATATTCATGGGTCACCAGTGGTGATTACAGCAGCAGATTGCTGATTAGCATTAGCGTAACACCACATGATTCAGAGACATGCAGATTGTAAGATCATGAGGTCTTTCCTCATTGTATCTAATCTGGTGGTGAACCACAGTTTTTCACAATTGTGAAAACTTGCCTTTTTTGCCCCAGTAGCCTGCACATGCAGTTAGACTCTTTTTGAATCCAAGCCAATGTAAATCATCATTGATTAAAATATATTTTTTATGCTGCTGAATTTGTTGAAGTTAATTATAAGACAGTGATAAAATTGTGCTAAGTGTGCACCAGTCATAGTTATATTTGCCATTTTTATACTTTTGTACATTTTTCTAGTTTGATCTATGAGTGGAATGCCTTTTTATGTATTTTACCATACAATGGTGTTCTGAACAAAGTTGTGATTCTATACAAAATGAATAGATGAAATAAGGGAGAAATGAGATGAAAAGTTAAAGTTGTTGGAAATATACTAAGTAAACTGTAAATAGCTGAGAAGAGATTTGAATTCTCTTTCTGAAGCTTCCTGGAATTTATTTATTTGTTTATTGATTTATATTGTGGAATATAAAAATGCAGTGCAGACCACCAGTCTGATAGAATAATGTGGTGTTAAAGACAATACATTTTTTCTCAAATCATCATGTGAAAATGATGAAACAACTCAATATACTTAAAGCATGGTTCCATAGTCTGTCTTATCAAGTCTCTCCCCTTTCTCTGAGCATCTCTCTTTACTCTGGAAGATAGATATCAGCCTTCCCCTGGTGTATTCTTCCATATTTCTCTTTACTATGTGTGTTTAACTCAGAGCCACTGCTGTAAGAACAAAATCCCCCTCAAGAAAGTGCCAATGGCTCTGCATTGGCCGAGTTTTGCTTTCCTTTTAATGCACTATTTAGTAGTTTCATTAACTAATAAACCAGTGAGAAGCTGTCTACCTGTTACACCAAGATTCTTGCCTATTTTCATCATTAACCAATAAACCAGTGAGAACCCCTGCACCTAGTGTACCAAGATTCCTGCCTATCTTAAAGACATAGGTTAACCAACTTTTTGAAATATTTGTGCTTTACTTTGCATATGTTATTAAATGTGAAGCCTTTCTTCCCGGGTCTCTGCTGAAAAAGGGTGACAGCTCTGTCGGACTAACCCAGTCAACAAATGTCAAATAAATAAATAAAAAGTAATACTTCTGTTTACAAAAAAATAGCATAACAAGTCTATATAAAATATTTATGATAACATTATCAGTATTTCTTTAGTTATTTAGTTATTTATTTATTTGATATTTGCTGACTGGGATAGTCTGAGCTTTCGCCCTTTTTCAGCGGAAGCCCGAGGAGAAAAGCTCCACAACTAAAGTATACAATAGAATGTTACCAATACAAATTAAACACAAAAAACATACATAGTGCAAGTTAAACAAAAAAGAATAAGATAACAAGCAATTAATCAATACTAAGTACAGTATTATGCTAAAAAATAAATAATAAAAACACAAAAGTTAATAGAAAACTATATGCCACTTGGCAAGAACTGCCATACTATGTTACTGTATATTTATATTTTCCTGACTTTATTACTATTACTAGACAAATGGCCTATATTTAGGAGAAAAACAAGGTGGCAGATGTTCATCGTGTGACACTGCTGCAGTCATTACACTTGGGTTATCCTGCC
Source organism: Protopterus annectens (assembly GCF_019279795.1). Taxonomy (NCBI): domain Eukaryota; kingdom Metazoa; phylum Chordata; order Ceratodontiformes; family Protopteridae; genus Protopterus; species Protopterus annectens. The sequence continues at coordinate 301,048,312 of NC_056740.1, forward strand.
GTCAGGCGGTTCCCAGTCGGCCTGAGTTCCAAAGTCTTGGTCTGGCGTCGGTTGCTGTCGCTTCTTCCCTGACGTCAGTGTGCCAGGGGGATATAAGATGCAGCCCACGCCATTTTCTTCAGTCTTTCTTGCCGCTCGGTGCCCGAAGCAGAAGCAGTTTGCCAGTGCCGGTCAGCCGACTCCTGAGATTTTCAATCCGAATCCAGAACCGAAGTCTTCTAAAAAGCTAAGTACCCCGTTGGGGAAACTTTTTCTTGCCTCAGACCGATGTCAGTAAAAGTTAATAATTGTATTTCTTGTGGGAAGCAAATACCTCATAAGGATTTCCACTCCTACTGTATCCCATGCCTAGGCCCAGACCACAACATCACTGGTTGTCAGTTTTGTGCTAGGTTTAACAAGTGCACTATTAAATGTCGGTTTGATTTTGCCTGACATTATTTTGGCAGAAAATTTAATTACACCATGCCGTCGGAACTTCTGATGACTGGAATTCATAAAAAGTGCAAGGACAAGGGCAGGTATCCGAGGCCCAAGACTGACGACGAGGCCTCTTCTCGGCCGGTCGCCGGTTCTACGGTTTTCAGTGAGGCACTTACGCAGCCCCTGATGACCGCTTCAGTAGAACCACAGACCGCCTCCAACTCCCACGTGGAGCTGGCTGGGCCTTCAGACGCTCTTGGTATTCAGATTACTGAACTTAATCCTACAGAGGGAACCGAAGTAGCTGAACAATCCACAGCTTCAGAGGGTGTTTTCAGACCTACCCAGTTAACAATTAAACCCTCTGTTAAGTCTAAGCCTCCCTTAAAAGCAAAGAAACAGACACAGCAATCTCCAGGGCAGGCTTCCATGCCTAAGAAACAAATGCTAAAAATGGCCAAAGACCTAATCACCCTGATCAGAGGGTCCCAACCCCCTCCAGATAAAAGGCCCAGACAAGATGCAGACTATGAATCTTCAGACCAGGTGTCCATTTCCTGTGACTCATACTCAGACCTAGGGTATTCCTTACCCCCTTATGAGGATTCTGTTGCTGAGGAATCAATTCCATCAGCCTCTCTGCCTGAGGACTACTCCTTTGGGGAGACCTTAAATACCACGAGGGAGCATTTCCACTGGGAAGGCCAGGATTATTCAGAATCCAAGAAAAGGCTCAGCGACTTCCTTTTATTGCCTCAACACAGACCCCTTGCTATTCCGCCAGTGTTAGATATTGTGGATGATGTATACACTGAATCCAGCTTAAACCCTGACTCCTTACCACCAGCCCCAGTTAAGCCAAATAGATATTACAGAGTCCCTGACTCTCACAAATTTCTATACAAAAGCCCTGTTGTTGACCCTGAAACTATTTCTCAGGGACCCAAAGGGATTAAGGCCTCATCAGCTAAAAATCCAGTCCCCTCTGACAGAGATTCCAGAGCATTAGACAGATGGAGCAAGAAAGATTATACATATGCAACTTTAGCCATGAGAGCCTTGAATTGCCAGTTTCACATGCTAAAATATCAGCAATTTTTAATGTCTCAGTTGAAACAAAAGATGCTTCCAGATTTAGATCCTCCTAATTTGAAAGGAATGCAGGATTTATTGCATGCAGCCGAACAAGTGGGAAAACATACTTTGCAATGTGGTTTTGATTCCTTAGAGGCCTCCTGTAGAGCAGCAGTTACAGGCTCTGTCATTAGAAGGCATGCCTGATTAAAAGAACATATGCTACCAGATCATGTTAAGGCCAAATTACTGGATGCCCCTTTACAGTGGGATGTGTTGTTTGGAGATAAGGCAGAGGAGGTATTAAAAAAGATGGAAGATAAGTCAAAATCTATGCAAACGGTCAAAGATTTCTTACAGGTTCAACCTCCTCGTTTTAGCAGAAATTGACCAACAAAAAATTGGTCCTTTCCGGTCACAGACAGACCTCAAAGGGGCAGATATAGACATCCAAGAGGTAGAGGTCAGACACAAGGCCCTTACAGACCTCGACAATGAGGTACACCAGGCCAGAAAGAAGGGGAAGACAGACCTCAACCTTATAAAAAACAGTCTCAATGACTTCCCACTACAGCTGCCAAACAGCTCTCTCTTGGCAGCCCCCTTAGGAGGAAAACTGGCTGTTTTCTATCACAATTGGCATTGCATCACCAAAGACAAATGGGTTCTCAACATCATATCTCAAGGTTGCAGGTTCCATTTCCACACTCTTCCAAGGTTAAAAGGAATGCCAAATCTGCCACCAAATCAATGGGCAGAGGCTCAAAAACAAATTACAGCACTCATGGACATGAGAGCTATTCAAAAGGTACCACCACAAGAGCAAGGACAAGGATTTTACTCAAGACCCTTTCTGGTTCCCAGAAAGGACAAAGCCTGGAGACCCATTCTGGACCTTTTTTCTCTGAACACTTACCTGGATATTCCGAAATTCAAAATGTTGATACTACAGCAGCTTCTTCCCATGCTGGGCAAGAAAGCTTGGCTCGTGACTTTGGACCTCAAAGAGGCATACCTACATGACCCTATCAGACAAAACTGCAGAAGATACCTCAGATTTCTAGCAGGTTCAATGCACTATCGATTCTCTGCACTGCCCTTTGGCTTATCTACTGTGCCCAGGGTCTTCACAAAGTGCCTGGCACCAGTAATTGCATTTTGCAGGCAAAAAGGAATTCAAATTTACCCATACCTGGACGACTGCCTAATCCAAGCAGAGAGCAAGGACATTCTTCTAAAGCATCTGGCATACGTAAAGTTATTAAGTTGCCTGGGGTACACAGTAAATGAAAAGAAATCAAAACTAGTGCCCTCACAACAGATAATATTCCTAGGTGCCAGCTTAAACACAATGGCCCAGATGGCTTATCTCATGCCAGACAAGCAAGGACAACTGACTCAGTATTTTCATTTAATGGCAACAAAGACCCAACTCCCTGCAAGAAAACTTCTGCAGGCCTTGGGCTGCATGGCATCTTGCATACTACTAATTCCATATGCCAGACTGCATATGAGGAAATTACAATGGTACCTAAAGAGTGTATGGTCTCAACACTGTCAAAATTTGGAAACAGTTATACCACTAATTCCTTGCCTACAACAGGAGTTTCAATGGTGGGCTCAAGCTCATCACCTCAACAAGGGACAGCCTTTTACTCAACCCACAGCCAGGCAGACACTGACAACAGATGCATCGGATTACGCCTGGGGAGCACACATGGCAGGAAAATGTATTCAGGGCGAGTGGCCCGCAGAACAAAGACATCTCCACATCAATCAAAAAGAGATGCTAGCTGAACAAAATGCAATTATCTTTCAAGGACCTGCTACATCCAGGACAACTACTACTAAAGACAGACAACACCACAGCTATGTGGTACATAAACAAGCAAGGGGGCACACACTCCTACCCCCTCTGCAGACAAGTCATGAACTTGTGGAACACAGCTTTAAACTACCAAGTTCATCTGCAGGCACAATTCCTGCCAGGAGAGAAAAACACACTTGCAGACGACCTAAGCAGAAACATCATGGATCCTCACAAATGGCAATTGAGTCCACAAATATTCAGAATGATAGCACAAAAATGGGGGAAACCAGACATAGATCTGTTTGCATCCCCAATGAATTGCCAACTACAGAATGAGAAGGAGAGGCCCAAGCATGGAAAGTGGATGCCCTCTCATTCAGCTGAAAAAAACTACAAGTATACACTTTCCCTCCTTTACCTCTCCTTCCAAAGGTACTCATAAAAGCCAGGCAGGAAGAGCCAAAGATGATCCTGATTGCACCAGACTGGCCACACCAGCAATGGTACCCAATCTTAAAGAACTTAGCACAAGAACCACCCTGGATTTTGCCTCAAATCCCACAGCTGTTGACACAACACAACAATCAGATACTTCACAGCCAGCTAAAAACCTTAAATCTAGCTGCATGAAAAATTCCTTAACCAAGCAAGCATTGCCTCTCTCCAAAGCTGTTATGGATGTCATTCTGGAGGCCAGAAGGCCTAGCACCAGGAAAGCCTACTCGGATAAATGGAAGAGATTCTGTGCCTGGAACCAAGCACACAGCTTTGACCCTCTTGTCCCAAACATTCCTCAGATACTTCAATACTTAACTGAGATGCTGGACAAGGACCTCTCCTTCTCATCCATCAAGATTCATACCTCAGCCATTTCTGCTCATTACAACACAGATCCACCAATTTTTTCAAATCCTTTGCTCAAACAGTACCTCAGAGGGGCTAAAAACATGAGACCGCCCCATAGAGCACCTACACCAACTTGGGACCTCAACTTTGTTTTGGAAAAATTAACTTTACCTCCTTTTGAGCCAGCTAACACAGCAGAACTAAAATACATCTCTTGGAAGACTGCTACTGGCAATAACATCAGCAAGAAGGGTTTCAGAATTACAGGCACTAATGGCAGTGGAACCATTCCTCATCTTCCACCAGGACAGGGAGTCCTTAAGAACTAACCCTACATTTATGCCTAAGGTAATATCAAGTGTGGCTCTAAACCAAACTATTCACTTGCCAACTTTTTATCCAAAACCACAGAACAAAGGGGAGAGACTACTACATTCCTTGGACATTCACAGACAGTTACACTTCTACTTGGACAAAACCAAAGCTTTCAGAAAATCTGAGCAATTATTGGTAGCATATGCTGCAGGAGCACAGGGAAAAGCCATTTCAAAGCAGACTATTTCAAAATGGATAGCTCACTGTATACGTTTTTGCTATACCCACCATGGGAAACCTGTACCTAGCAGCATTAGATCTCACTCCACCAGGGCAACAGCCACTTCAACTGCCTACCTCAGAGGAGTGCCTACCAAGGATATTTTAGAAGCAGCAACATGGAGTTCTGTACATACCTTCACCAAACATTACCATTTGCCTTTATATTCCAAATCCAGAGCTGGCTTTGCCACTGCTGTGCTGCAGGGCCTTATAGCCACCCCTAATGCCTTATAGATCCATCCTCCCTACCTCAGCTTTGGGATTCCACCCAAGTGTAATGACTGCAGCAGTGTCACACGATGAACATAGTACAGTTTTATACCTACCATAAATGTAGATGTTTGAATGTAGACACTGCTGCAGTCCAGGTTACCTCCCTCCTTCCCCTCTTACTTTCTGGTACGTACCTAGGTCTTCTACCCTTATTTCCTAAAGGGAGTATTTGCTGGTAATTAAAAATGGTTGTTTGCTTTTCTATTATATATTTTACTAGCAATTTGAAAGGCCTACCTATTTAGGGGCACCTGACATCTGGGGCAAGAAAAACTGAAGAAAATGGCGTCGGCTGCATCTTGTATCCCCCTGGCACACTGACGTCAGGGAAGAAGCGACAGCAACCGACGCCGGGCCAAGACTTTGGAACTCAGGCCGACTGGAGAACCGCCTGACGGCAGGATAACCCAAGTGTAATGACTGCAGCAGTGTCTACACTCGAACATCTACATTTATGGTAGGTACAAAACTGTACTTTATATTGTGTATGGATAATTTTTCTTAGTTCTTGGAGACACTCCCCTTTTTTTTTTTGGTTAGGGGATATTTGAGACAATAGCAAAGACAAATGATAGTAAGAAATGACCTGGCCATATGGAGGCAGTATCAGAAAACATGAAGACAGGGGTCTTAGTATTTCATATTGATGCAGTGAACATGAGTGAGATGTGACATCTGGAGAACTACAGGAACCTAAGGGCACTAAATCACAGACAGTTTGCAGTCAGAGGGTGGAAATGATTAGAAAAGAACATCTGCATGAAATAAGGGATAGTTTGCAAAATATCCAAGTTATATCCATGAGATACAAAAATGTGCTTTCAGTGATGTCAGCCTCCTGACATTCAAAGACACAAAAGGCTAAAGGGATGCAGGATGGAGAGTGAAAGGAGCATAACATAATCAAAATTATTTTGTGGAAATGAATGAAATCAACAGAGAGAAATGTTCTGAGACTTCATTGTCTGAAGGTGAAATATCAGAAAGAGATTTTTTTTTCCTCAATAATGTTCTCCCACCTCCCTCCAGGGAGTATAAGCAAAGGGTTTATTTTCATTTTAGGAAAGAAATAATTTATTTGTTTTTTTGAAAAAGGTGTCATTTTTGAGTGAGCATAAATTAAACTTTTGAAAAATCAGAGCACAAATAGCTATGGATAGACTTTTTGTTGCTATTATTAGAAGGAGGAGAACGATTCTTCAATTAAGAAAATATAGAATGCTAAAAGAAATAAACAAAATCTGAGCATTTACAACTCAGTGTTCATTTGTTTGACATTAAGGAGACATGGGCCCAGAGAAAATATGAACTAAGAAATGGGAGTCTGTTATGGAGTTAAAAATTGAAAAAGAGTAAATTGTTATCATTTTTACAGGTACTTTTTAGACCTACTTCCTTCTAAACATGAGCCCTCTGCAGTCAATTAACCCATTTGTTCTCCCATCGTCTGAGAGCTAGCCCCATAGTTTGGCATCCAGGTAGCCTTGGTGGGTTCCTTATTATGGCCATTAGCCCTCTTTTGTCCAGTGACTCCCCCAGCTACTGATGTGCATCCTGACAAGTGTGAAGACCTTCAATATATATTTCTGTGTGGGCATGCACATTCCTATGTGTTCCCTTAAAATTTACTGCATGAATGTGGCCTGGCAACACCAACCATATATCCCCAGGCCATACATTGTATATAGTGCTTTTCATCTGTAAGTAGGGGCCAGCAATGTACCAGGCTAAACCAACCCCCTCCCACTAGGAAGAGCAAGCCAGTTCCATGCATTCACATCCACCACTCCCTGCCTGGCTGTATGTGCCAGAGAAACTAATCTGTATGTGGTCATCTGATTCACAGTCATGGCTTTGTCCCTCTATGCCATAGGGACACATAGATTGTTACCATTTTAAACACCATTTTTCTTTATAAATTTAAATGTAAAGTGTACTCTTTCAGCCGACCAAAATAAAATTATTGTAGTGAATCGGGGCACCTGATAACTAAGAGATGTGAAACCTACGAGGAATCTGCCATTTTAAAAACATTTGTGTTTCTGCAGAAGGTTCATGAAATTGAAAACACAGTGTATTCAGAAGATGCCTTCAAGATATCCATGACTGAACATGAAACTGCAGAAGTTAAGAATATTATGAATAATTTTGTTGTCTCAAAAACAAGTATTAAAAATGAGATGGCTCTTAAAGAAAAAAATTAAAGAAGGTAACATATACAAAGCATTACAGGCTGAATGGGGGATTGAAGAAAAATTAAAATCTAGAACAGATAAGGGGTAACAAGAACATTAGTTACTAAGAGAAATGCATTAAATGAGACCGTCTTCAACTAAAAATGCATAATTTGTGTGATTTTGTCAAAGTTAATATAAAAACAGATGGAAGGCAGTTGACACTATTTAAGTAGATGAAACAGCAAACTTGTATAATAATCTTAAAAGGTGTCAGATTTATTGATCAGTGGGAGAGAACTATATTTGAAAAAATACAGAGATGCGCAGTAATCTTGGACTTATGCACAAAATAATATTCTAGCACACAGTGTTAACAAATAAAGTGATTTAAAGATGTTGAACCATATAGTAGCAGAAGTTGGATGAATATTAATGCATGGTGTGGAAACATGAAAACATCAAAGTATGTAATATACATACTACTGTTACAGACTATATCTGGAATTATTCTCAAGTGTGAACCATATTAATCTGAAGTTACTGTAGGCTATAGACTTTGACTGCAAAATTGTTGATGGAGGAAGAAAGACAGATATCCATGATAAGATAAAAGATGAAGACATTACAAAATGTGCTAAAAAGGTGGTAATGAAGTAACACGAAAATGCACATAAGTGGTAATGCTTTCAGTACAATAAACTAGATAGTTGATACAGATTATTTAGGGATATGTAAAGGAGTATATAACAAAATAATGGTATGAATAATTTGGGGCACTGGAAAACTGCAGTTGCTGACATTTTGCAACAATTTGAGTAGTTCAATTTTTATATTGTAACAGGATAGTCTTAATATAATCAGATTTATGTGAAAGAGGAAAGAAGGAAGATCTTAGGAAGGAGTGGTCTTTGGACCTATCTGACTACAATTTTAAACTGTTTTCAAATATGTTGTCAGTGAAACTGATACAGTTGTGGAAGAATAAAAGTTTGTTCTGTTTAAGGGAAATAATATACAGAGGCTACTGCTAACATGGATGTAGATTTTAATAGACATTTTAAGTGGGAGAATGAAAAAGATGCTGTCAGCATTGTCAAAAGCAGATTATAACATGTGCCAAGCACATAGGATATTAGAAGGTTATTCTTTTTGAAATAAGTGTAGTACATTTAAAAAAAGAGCATACACAGAATTCTCATGATAGAGGCATTAGTTAATAGATGCCTAGGGAGGAGAGCTGGCATGAAAATAGAGCAAGACCAGCAATTATTTGAGCCTAATTTTCTTTGAATTGACTATGAATGTGATAGTATGGAAAGTGGAAAATGATAGGAGGGTGGAATTGTAATAGTACTGATTAGGTAAAAGTTCAAATTTTCTGTAATTCTGCATATGGTTCTTTAATTATTGTAAGTGGATACCATATGGATCTTCTGAATCAATTATTATCTAAAGTGGAACAGATTAAAAAAGAGAAAAGTAAAGAGACTGGTGAAGGGAAAAGACAAGAATGTATATTTGACGTCTGAGGCACATCTATGAACTCTAGCATTGCATCAGGAAGTAAGAATTCCAGAGGGCCTACTGACGTCTAAGCATCACAAAAGCAGAAGTAGCCAGGGTAATGTTCTGAAGATGCTTTGAGCATTGATTAAGGTTGATGAGACTAAAGATTTTGTATAGATTACAGAGTGATGGCTTTTGCTTTAGTTCTGATATTTGTGGATAAATACTTCATTATTTCTCCATACAGGTGGCTGTTGTTTTCGGAGCAAGTAATCACTTCACTAGAGTTAAAAAATAATGAAGTGAGGGCTCTTACTCGTTTCAGAAGTGAGGCCTTGCATGGGTGACTTATGTACTGAAAGTGAATCTGCCCAAAATAAAGTTTGGAAGGCACTCAACAACAAGGAAACAATCCACTTGTGGAAACGAGTTTCCTTATTTAATTCTGAGTGTTTATAGATCAAGGAATTCCAAGCTTTGGCTAATATTCCTTATTTGGCAAAATATGTGATTCAGATTGAGCTGAGAAAAAATATGAATGGGGACATTTATAAACAAGACTGGATTATGAAATAGATCTGTAAATGCTGGATTTCTATGTCTGTACAAGAAGGTGAACACTGTCACTTGAATTTAGTTATTTCTTCAAATATGTAGCTTTTTAACTTATGTATTTTTATTTGTTAACTCTTGTTTTAAATGTGTAGAGATAAAACATTTGAGGATAAAAAAATCTTTAAAACCTCTTCAGAATTATTTTTTTCAAAATGTGGAGGGCATGTGCATGCATGCTGTCTACCGAGGTAAAACTGTGTAATTAAATGTAAGGAAGATCATACTTTTTGAATGGATTGTATGAATGGCTGGATGAAGTTAACTGATTAATTATCAAAACTGTTTATAAGGTTTGAACACTGAAAAGGACACTTAAAAGTAAACAACTAATGAACAACAGAAGATGTCAACACAGGAAGAAAACTTCAGAAAATACTTATTCAGAGAGAAATAGCAAGTAAAAAGGCTTTATTTATTCAAAAGAAATCATGACTGCATTAAAGATACAATTTAACTGGTTAAATAATAGACAGGGCAACTATGAGAAAAACGGGGAATGATTTTTGTTAATCAGTATTTAGGGGTTTTTTTGTTGTTTTTGATAGTTTACAGAATAAATGTTTTAAAAAAAAGTTTTGAGAAAGTATAGGTTATGGGATAGCTTTAAAACATGGATAGAGAATATTTATAAAAGTTTCTAACAGAGACTAATGGTTAATGAAATTTTGTGTAAGGGTTTAGAAATGAAAGTTAGTATCAGACCATTTGACATAATGGTTTAGGTCTTTGCCTCCCATGTATAAGGTACAAGGTTCAATCCTGACCTCTGACTAATGCCTGTTTGGAGTTTGCATGTTGTCTCTGTGGGGTTTCTTCCACGTCAGAAAAACATGCTGAGTGTTTGGTTCCACTTCATATCATCAAATTACCATTTCATCGAATTGCAAATCATCGAGACCAAATCGTTGAAATCTCATTTCATCGAAAACTCATTCCATCGAATCTCAAAAAATTGAAAACTATGAAGCAACTACAAATAACATCCCAGACACTTTGTACTATGTTTATGCACGGGGGCAAGCCCCTGCACCCTATGGGGGCTCCACCCCACCCCGTAATTAAATATACCAACTCCAAGGTCGCACTACAGTGGGGGAAAAAGGTAATTTCCTAACCCCACTGTAGTGCGACCTTGGAGTTGGTATATTTAATTACACGGGGGTGTCTTGCCTAAAACATTGTGGAACGTTATTTGTAGTTGCTTCATAGTTTTCAATGATTTGAGATTCGATTAAATGAGTTTTCGACGATTTGATCTTGATGATTTGCAATTCGATGAAATGATAATAAGATGATATGAAGTGGAACCGAGTGTTTCCATCTCAAACTCACTAATGAATGGAGCTGTGGGTAGCAGCACAAACTCTACATGGTGCTGTATAGGGGGAAGAGTTTTACAGACCAGCCACTGTGCGCATCTACTGTGGGGCTCAGTATCCTTAAGATTGGAGAACACAAATCACAGACTGCACGTCGTGGCAGGGCTAGCCAGTCAGTGGTGTAAAATAAGGCTCTATGTGGTTTAGTCATGTTGACAAATGTTGCCAAAATGGGCATGGGTAGTTACTGGAGATAAATGGGTTGAGGAGGTCTATATTATGTTGCCGAAATGGCATAAGAACAAATGCCATTTCAGCGACACATAAATCGTGAAATACGAATACAGCGAAAGCCCATGTCAGCGATTTTTTTCCTAGGGAAAAAAAATCACTTGCCTGTCACCATGACATTGCCCTTTACCCCACTGTACTGCAATCTCGGAGCTGGTATATTTAGTTAGGGGGTGTGGGAGGCGAAGCCCCACAGTTTAAAATGTTTTAAATTGTGTGTTGTATCTTGTTGGTCTATCGATTTTTTTTGTCTAGGAAAAAAATCAGTGACCTGGGCTTTCACTGTATTTGTATTTCATGGTTTATGTGTCGCTGAAATGGCATTTGTTCTTATACCATTTCAGCAACATAATATAGACCCGGTTGAGGATCAACTCTAATCTGACTTACACCAGGGACCCTTGCTAATAGTGGGAAGGGTATATGTGCCCCTCCATTGGCCAGTGTGAGCCCGCCATACAGTCCAGCAGCCCTGGAACAATATGTTACTGTGCTGGTCGGTGCCTATGCCTAGCCTGGGTTACCTAGGAAATTAGAGCAAAAGCTGGACATAAAACCAACCAACCTGCCAAACATGAACTGAGAATTGCTACGCTTAATGTACGTTCACTGGCAGGTTGCATCTTGGACGTGGATGACGTGATGATACATCCTATGTATTGAAGAGATGAGAGGGAAGAGCAGTGCAGCAAAGCCTTGGGATTCAGACTCTACTACTCAGGATGGGGACAGGCTAGAAATGGTGTAGGAACTGTGGTAAGAGAGAGGCTTCAGAAGGCAGTAAGGGATAGCATCAGAATTAATGCCAGGCTTATGGCAATCAGACTCCAGTGTAATGATAGGGCAATAGGGTAGTATTCATAATCTCAGCCTATGCCACACAGGATTGCGATAGTGAGGAAAAGAGTGCATTCAGACAGCGGTTTCAGGACCCTACTAGATAAAGCAGGACAACATGAATTGGTGTTGATAATGGGTGATTTTAATGCACATAGAGGGACAGGATATGAGGACTGCCTGGGTCCACATGGGTGGGGAATAAAGAAAGAGAAGCCATTCTAGACTTCTGTCTGGCAAATGGCTTAATAGTAGCCAGCACATGGTTCAGAAAGGCAGACAGTCACAAGATCACATACAAGAATTCCCAACATGCAACTAAGGTAGGCTTCCTCCTAGTAAGGAAAAGGCACTGGGGTAGAATCCATGACTGCAAAATTATCCCCAGTGAAACAATCGGCCCTCAGCATAAACCACTAGTTGCCACAATTAGCTGTAAGTAGAGGTCAGAGAAGACTCTAAGGTCAACAGAGACCAGGCTGAAGACCTGGAGGTTGACTGTAGAGAAAGTACAACAGTTGAAGGAATTGCTCAGGGCTCTAGCATCCCAAGAAGACAAGGAAATAGGTGGAGTTGGTCAAGAATGTCAGCGGCTAAAAACAGCATGTGTTAGGACTACTGAAAAGATATATGGCCAAACCAGGTATGGAAATAAAGTGCATAAATGTACATAAGGAAAGCTGGTGGTGGAATGCAGAAGTCCAGGAAGTCATCAGAAGAAAAGGAGTGCAGGAAGAAGTGGGAGATAGAAAAGATGGACCAGGCTAGGAAGGACTACTATTTGGCTAACAAGGAAGCTAAGAAGTTGCAATAGCAAAGAACAGGGCATCAGAGACACTCTACCAACTTCTGCAAAATGACTCAGTAAGTGGCACAAAGAAACTCTATCAGGTTGCAAGGCAAAGACAGAAAGATACAAAAGATAGTTAGACACCCTTCATAAGGGATGCCAGCAGCAACCTGCTCAGCAGTCCACAGGACATTAAAGGCACAGATGGAAGGCGTATTTCCAGCAGCTTCTGAATGAAGAAAACCCACAGAAGTTGTACTGCCCGAGAAACAGCCTACGATGAGAGAAGAAGAGGAGCCCACCCTAGAAGAAGTAAGAACAGCACTAAGGAAAATGAAGTCAGGGAAAGCAGCAGGCTCAGATGAGGTGACAGCAGATATGATAAAGATGGTGGGTGAGATAACAGAGAAATGGCACCTAAGGGTACTAACAGTAGTGTGGAGAGAAAAGTGTATCCCAGATGACTAGAGAATCAGCATACTCATGCCAGTGTACAAGAACAAAGGGGACATCCACAACTGTGGGCAGTACAGAGGCATCAAACTCTTGTCACATTGCATGAAAGTTCTAGAGAGGGTGATTGATAAATGGATACCCAGAGTAGTAGAATGTAAGATGGGAGATGAGCATCTCGGATTCAGATCAGGATGCAGCACAATTGACCCAATGTTTGCAGTGAGACACATACTTGAGAAAAAGCTAGAGATGAAGAGAGAGTCCAACTGGGCATTCTTAGACTTGGAGAAAGTATATGACAAGGTCCCAAGAAAGCTGATCTGGTCAATACTGCAGTGGTTTGAAGTCCCAGAAACATTGGTAGAATTAGTGCAGGCTATGTACGAGGACCCAGTGACTCAAGTATGAACAGTGTTCAGTCACACAGAGGGGTTCCCAGTGGGAGTGGGCGTTCACCAGGGTTCAGCTATGAGTCCACTACTGTTCATACTGGTGATGGACTACATTAGCAAACAGGTCGGAGGGGACAAATCAGCAAAGTTGCCATATGCAGACGATGTGGCATTACAGGCAGAGTCTGAGCTAGAACTTCAGCAAAGGATAGGAGAATGGAATGCAAATCTGAAGGCTCATGGGGTGAAACTAAGCACAGATAAGATGGTGGTAATGGCAGCAAATTGGGAAAAGCAGAAGAGGCTGAGAATAGAGATAGAAGGGAAAATATTGGAACAGGTAAACAGCTTCAAGTATCTGGGAAGGGTGGTTTAGGATAAGGGAAGTCTGAATGAAGAGGTCAAAGCTAGAATCAGAGGGGCTGCTGCCAACTGGCATAGAGTGTCAGGTGTAGTCTATGACAGAAGAATGCCAAAGAAGCTGAAAAGTAATGTGTACAAGACAGTGGTGCGATCAGTACTACTGTATGGCACAGAAACCTGGGCAGTAAAGACAGAACAGTTGAAGAAGCTTGAGGTGATGGAAATGAAATGCCTGAGAAGAGTGGTAGGATGCACACTGTGGGATAGACAAAGAAATGAGGACGTAAGAGCAAAAAAGATCAAAAAGAACAGATTATGGTGGTTTGGACACGTGCAGGAAAGCAGATTACGGTGGTTTGGACACATGCAGTGCAATACAAGGCTACAACTCTTACCACACTTTTCGGCCACCAAACCAGGACCAAAACACTAAAGGTGGAGGAGTGTCAATATTCACCAAGGATATTCACACCACCAGGCTAGTTGCCCAACACAATGCGTCTGAAATTCTCCAGGTGCAACTAACACTAGGTAAGACTGCAATCCAAATTATAGCTTGCTACAGATCCCTCACCATACCCCAAGATTCTCACTACACCTTTCTAAACATACTGGAAAATATTAAGATAGAACCAAACACCCTAATACTGGGTGATTTTAACTACCCTGCCATTAACTGGGAAAACTACTCGGGTACCAACACCTTTGCCCAACGGTTCTTGGAATTCATAAATTCCAACACCCTGGATCAACTAATCCATAGTCCCACCAGGGGCTCCAATATCGTAGACCTGGCCATTACCAACATGGGAAATCGATGCTCCACACCTATGGTCACCCCCTCGTTAGTCAGGTCTGACCATAAGCTAATCACCCTTAACATCCACATCCCACCCCCACCCCCCAGTAAGAAAACCTCCATAAAAAAACTTCTCCAAAGCCAACTTCATGCTACTCAAGTCAGAAGTGACAAACTTCATGACACCCATGCAGACGGGAACTGAAAGTTCAACTGCTGAATCCTGCACTAAGGCACTGTATGAGCACATCCACTCATGCATGAATTGTGCCATCCCAAATAGAACCAAGATGCTCTCATCCAAAAAAAGGAAGCTAATATGGTGGTCCCCTGCCATAAACAAACTTTACAACAAAAGGAAGAAACTGTTGCAGAAAAGAGGAAAATCCCAGGATGCAAAAAACTCCCTTACTAGCCTCAGTAAGAAACTGAGATCCCTCATAAACTCCTCCAAAGCTAGTTACGAAAATAATATTGCCAAAGATTCCAAAGACAGCCACAAGGCATTCTGTAACTATGTCAAGAATCTAAATGGCAATGCTCAGATCTGCTCTGAGCTAAAACAGAATGGTATTAAATATACTGATCCCAAGGATATTGCCAATATCCTGGCAGATCGATTCAGTGCCAACTTCACCCCCCTCTCACCCCCTAAATGGCTTCTCTCAATACCGGAAGATTGCCAAATTCCGGTAATAACAGCCACACAGGTAAAAAATGCACTCTCCAAAGCTAAGAATACAGCATGCATGGGACCAGATGACATCCCAGGCTGTGTACTACATGAACTACAATATGAACTGGCACCTCACCTAAGTGTCATGTTTAATCATAGCCACACCTCAGGTTTCGTGCCCACTGAGTGGTGCAGAGCTACAGTTATCCCACTCCACAAGGGGGGATCCACCTTGGATCCTGGAAACTACCATCCTATCAGTCTGACAAGCCTTATCTGCAAGGCCATGGAGCGTATTATCATGGAACTTATAAACAAAGATATTGGCAACCTTCAAACACTGGACCCCACCCAGTTTGTGTTTGTGAAGGGTCAATTTTGTCTACTGAACCTGATTGACTTCTTCGAATCAAGTCTCCAGAGCCATGGACAAGGGTAAGGTGGTCCACATAGCCTATCTAGACCTTGCCAAGGCCTTTGACACCATCCCCCACTCTGGAATCATAGATAAACTTACTAAGCTGGGCATTAATCCCTACGTCACCCAATGGGTTGCTAACTGGCTTACTGATAGAACCCACACTGTAAAAGCAGCCAACTCCAAATCCAGCTCCAGACAAGTGACAAGTGGAGTACCTCAGGGTTCAGTCCTGGGACCGCTCTTGTTTGGCATCTACTTCTCTGAAGTACAGGCCAACACTAAGGGACTCTGGCTAACAAAGTTCGCAGATGACTGCAAACTGGGAGCCATTATTGAATCCCCAAATGATGTGGATGCTCTACAAAAGGGCCTTACAGAAACAGATGCTTGGTGCCAGAGCCATGGGTTCAAGCTCAATGCCAAGAAATGTATAGTTTTCCCCTTTAGGAAAAAACATGTATCCATGAATTACCATATAGGTGGCAGTACACTAAACACCGAAAGTGTGATAAGAGACTTAGGGACACAGGTGGACAGTGGTCTCACCTTCGATAACCACATTGCCACAACAGTCAGGAAATCCTTCTATTTGGCACACCTCATCACTAAGGGCTTTTCATCCAGAAAAAAGGAGGTCATTGTCCCACTGTACTCATCCTTCATTAGACCTATTATAGAATACAATACCCCATTTGGTATGTACCGCTCAAGAAATCTGCAACAGCTGGAAAGGCCACAGAAATACCTCAGTAAAAGAATCACAGGCCTAAAGCAGATGCCCTATGCTGACCGCCTTAAAAAACACCAGCTATACTCTGTCGCATATCATCTACTCAGAGGCAATCTCTGCTTAACATACAAGGCCATGTCAAACCCAGAGCTGTTGGACATGCTACACTTAAAGAAATCCCAATCCCTCAGAGCCACACACTCCAGGGATCTAAACCTTGTCATCACAATAAACAAAACATGCTGGAGGGATAGGTTCCGGACTCAGAGACTCCCCAGACTCGAAGAGATTTGCCCATATATGTCAAGCAGAGTGCCTCTTTGGCCCTCTTCAAAAGGAACCTTGACGATTGGATGGGAGAAAGGAAATTCACCCCGTGGATCACGTCAGTCACCCTGCTAGACAGGGGTCCAGGGAAGTAAATAGTGTGGGAAAAAATAGCCAGGGAATTGTTATGACTAGGCTTGTATAGGCCCTAGGGCTGATAGCCTAGTACCAACCTATGAACCTAAGAAGACAATCTGGTGAGGAAGATTTGGGACAGACAGGAAGAAGGTAAGAGCAAGCAAGGACATCCAGCAAAGAGATGGATGGATTGTGTGAAAGAAGATCTGCGATAGTTAGGCATGAGTGTTGAAGAAGGCATGAGTGTGGCACTGAATAGAGAGAGATGGCAACAGTTAACACGATACCCCGACCTCATGTAGAAAATGGGAAAAAGGGGGCTCATGATGATGATGATAATGTTTAGCACTGAAAGTTGGTATTAAACAGTGCTGTCTTCTGAAATAAGTTTTATTTGTTGTTTGATGAATCCAGCTCTTCTTATGGCAAATAAGAAAGGAGTTAACTGTCCCAAAAAGTTTAGGGAGACAAGGCTTTTCAATTTCTTTTCTACGCCAATGATTTTGTTTTAGGATGGTGTGCAGCAGAAAGCCAATGATTTGATTTTAGAATGGTCTGCAGCAGAAACAGCAAAAGAGGTGCTGAATGAATTAGAGAAGTATTTAGAGGAAATTTGATTTAGAGCGGGAGAAAAGTAGGGTTATTGGGTCCAAAGAAAAGTAGTGGGAGTACATATTTAATAAATAGTCTATATAACTGATGGATATTAGCTTTGTAGCTCGTGATGTTCTATGGAAAGACGGGTATAAGAATTTGAGTAAAGCAGGGCTCACAAATACTCTAGAAGACAGAGAAAGATGTAAGACAGATTAACTATACTAGGTTTTTATAATTAGATTGCTGTTATTCAAATGGCGTGGTCTGCAATAAGGGCTCAATCTTTAGTTCGCCTTGGGTCTCAAGCATCTCTTCTCATAGCTGTGCTGTGGACATGATTGAACAGTCTGAAGGCTGTTCTCCAATGGACCAAGTCTCTTGCCAACAGACTTGCTTGTAATTGGTTATACTAAAAACGCCTTGATTGGAGAAAGTCGTCAAAGGGCTGCTGCCTGGATTCATATCACTAATCAAAAGAAGTCATATATGGGCAGTATATGATGTTACTCCTATAATCGGTATAATCTCTGGTAATTTTTTTCTGCTTACATTTTTTGAGAATGCCATCTTTTTAACTTTCTTAAAAATGGTTTCAGTTTTGTCATTTAACTCAACTGTCACAATAACACCTTTAAGTATGTTAAAAATTATTGACTTTGTTATCAGACAACTCATTGCTATTATATTTTACAGACAGCTGTCATGTACTGGAAGCTGGTTACTTCCTTAATATGATTCCAGTCTTAAATCAGTTCAAAGTTGTCAAAGGAAACAGCAGGCAGTTTTGATACTTGTAAAACATAAGGCAATCTCTTAATTTTTAAACTTTCTTCTAAAAAGCAGATGTCTCCCTGCAGTCTCTTGTTTTTAATCAAAGTCTTTCATGGGTCTAGTAATAATGACTCATCACTAAAAAAGGAATCCCATCTAGCATCTAATGTATTCAGTCTTGTTGTCTAAATGGATTGATAGGGGTGCTTTGGAGCCCATAAAAGAGAGGTCAGTGCTGATTCTATCTGTACACCATGACTGTTAACCATTATTTTCAAAAGTGGTCTCCTCCACTGTGTAGACCAATCGAATGTCTTCCTGCTAAAAGTTCACCTTAGCTGATATAACAAAAAATGATAATCAAATTAATCCAGACTCAAAAAATTCAACTGAAGCAGAATGCATTGGAAAAATAATAAATCAAACTAACACAAAATCAGTGTATCTGACCTGTGTCTCTGGATTGAGCTGCATTCTTGAAATTATAATGTTATTTGTTCATTGTATTTTTTATTCTTCATTATTTGTTGTCTTGCAGGTCTTGGTGATTCAGTGAGTGATCACATCTTTCTCAGACTGACTACAAAAGACTATACCGCTGTTTTCCTGAAAAAATTGATTTTGCTTATTTTGTGTGTTATTTGCATTTCTTCTGCATTAACTGATGCTTTGAGAGTGTGGAACAGTGATGTAGTATGTGATTAAATCTCCCAGTGGCTGACTAAAAGAGAATTTTCAGATATATTCAGGCTTTCTGTATCTAAGAGGAATGCATGTAAATGATTGAGCTGCCCTCCATAATTTTTTTTTATTTATTTTATTTATTTTACATTTATTTACTGGGAAAGTTCAGCTGGGTAGCTCAACTGGGTGTGCCCATTTTCAGCGGAGTCCCAGGGAGAAAAGCTCCACACACAATAAAATACAAAATTATGATGAAACAAAAATTATTACAAAATATAATTATTACAAAGACAAGTTAAGACAATTTGTTTAACATTATGTTGTAACATGGTCAAGAAATATGGAGTATATACAAACAGACATTGTATTATTTTGTTGAGTAGAATGGTTCAAAAGACAGGTGGTAGCAAATATGAATGTTACAGTTTGAGCAGAATATGTGCAGGAAATTGTACTATTTTGTGTGGTAGAAGATTGAAAGTACAAATAGATTTTTGTTTTAAGGTAGAATAAGACTAAGATAATGAGGTGAGACTCATTCTGACTAGAAGAGAGGCTTGCCTATAGAAGCTGCTATGTTTGTAGTTAGATATACAGAATGTAATGAAAAAGGCTTGAAAGGTATTAGAGTGAATCAGGTCAGGAAGACAGTGGTATCAGAAAGGTTTCTAGGTTCATAGAATGTGTTAAAGTCTTCTATGTATTTATTTATTTTGTATTTGCCCTTTCATATTTTTCTGTACTACCTGTTGTCTTAGAGATTTAGACTGCTGTGCAGCACGTGTGATTACATTATCCCTGCACTCACTACAAAACACAGCGGTCATAGCTAGTCAGGCTTTCTGTAAATAAGAGCGACTCAGGTTTAAGTGTTTGAAATGTGCTCCTGGAATTAACTATTCTCCTAAAAAATGTTAATGCTTTTTTTTGCCTCTTTGTTTTGCATTAATGCCATTATATGTAATTTTAAGTAAAGATTGCTTGTTAGAAGAACTTTTCTCTAAAATGGAAGAGTCTACATCTTTGCAGTTAAGGGTCCACTTAGAAATTACCTTTTAAAAGAATGCCTTATGGGTGGTTCTTAGACCCCAGCACAGTATAGCAAAAGGTATGTGTATACCTTGTATTAACCCGAAACAACTTGTTTATTTTTTCAATTGTATCCTTGATCGTCACTACTTGATGGCTATCAGCTTCCCAAAATTGATTAGCCCATTTGTATTTCATGTGGCTAGTGCTGCTCCCAGCCCATTCATCACATGTGAGATGAGAAACAATCATGGAGACATAATTCTAGCCACCATTAGAGTACTTTAGTAAATGCAGCTTAACCCCTGGTTGTGACATGAGCCTTTTGTCACTGCAAAGAGACTGTTATGCTCTCAGATATGGAGACATGCATATTCCTTGGCACTTCTCCATAAGGGTTTCAACATTGTCTTTGCAGACCCACCCACATTCCTCCCCCTGGGTCTGATCTTGGGGGACTGAACACCCCCTGGAGCACAGGTCACCATATTCCTCCTTCCCTCACAAGTGAGCATTCCAGTATAAGTCAGGCATCGCTCACACAGCTCTCCCAAGTTCATTCATTTTCCCAACCTGCTAATCGATCTCCACTAATCAGGGTCCCAATCTGGGCTTTATCCTTCTGTGCAACAAAGCAGGGGGAAAATATTTTATTTTGATTATGAAGAAAAAGGAAGGTGGTAACTTAGAAAATTATAAATAGAAACAGTTTACTGCAATTAAATTAGTGAATACTTACATCATGAAGAGGCTGCAGGAGTATGAGCTAATTGTAATTTCAGTTGGGTTTGTTCAGAAGCAATTGTTAACAACAACAAAGAAAGGAATATCATGTGCCCATAGTTTATCCTGAAAAAGCTTTCTGACACTTAAATAAATGTCTTTCTGTATATACTCCTAATTATTGGTTTACAAACCTTAAACATTAGAAGTGATATATTATCTGAGAGAAAACGTTGGAGAAAGCCAGCATAATATGTGGGTCTCGCTAGAATATGATAGTGTAGTCCAGATTTTAAAAGGTCTATATGGATATTCAACACCTCAGTCTAAAGAATTTACAATGGAGATATTTGTCAAAATAAACCTTTAGGTGAGGAAATTATATCTGTTAATGCCATGGTAGTCAGAAAAATGTAAATATTGAAAGGTATGTTAGGATGGAAAAGCTGAAGAATGTACACAAGAAAAGTTTTTTAAAAAGCAAATAAGGTCAAAGCCTACCATAAATAGCAAAACTGAGAGTTCCCCAGCGTATACAGAAGTAATGTAAATACCACACAAACTAAAGGACTAAACATTTTCTCACACAAGACCCCCAGCTATTGATAAATGTTGCAGATACTTATGAAATGGGCAAAGAAAGGAGAGAGAAAATGGCCTAAAAAAGAGAAATCTGAAGAGAAACAAACGTGATGTTTTTACACACCTGAAAACTAACGCACATTGGTTCTTCAACATCTGCAAGATGAACTACAGAATGGAATAGGCAAAGGCTCTCCTAAACATAAGAAAATACTGAGTTAGATAATAAAAGATAAAAGAGACAGAACTAGAACTCAGACTCAGCAGTCAGCTCATGCAGGTTGCAAACAGGAAAAAAGCAAAGATTTGCACAGAAACTAATACAGAGGTAAAGGAACTGTATATTTTTATTTATTCATATACATTCACTGTGAAAGTCCAACTGAGCAGAAACCCTTTTTCAGTGGATCCCAAGGAAGAAAAGCTCTATGTAACAAATAAATAAATAAATAATCAGGTTCAATACAATACAATAATAAAAGTTTACAAGAGTGTAAGATATGCACAGTGAAACAGAGTCGTGGTCAGGTCAGACTAAAATGGCAATGATGAGTAAAATATATAATATATAGTGTGTAAAAGCTCAGTATAGAAAAATAAGAAAAATATAATCAGTAGAGTCCATATATGAGGTGTAAATCCTGTGGTATGTAGGGAGCAAAGTATTTGTAATGCTATTTCTTTGGCACTTTGTGAAAATGAAATGTGTACTCGTGCTGTAAGTATACAAGGTCAATGTGAATAGGTTCATAGGTGTACAATAGGCTAACGACCACTAGGACCCTTATAAGCCTAGACATGCAACCGAAATGTTTCCCACAAATCTGATGTATATAGGTGGTGATTTACTGACTGCCTCTGTCCATCAGAAACATAGGAGCCAGACCAGGGGTGAATTTCCAATTACCCATCCGCTGGTCCAAGTTACATTTAAAAAGTAATAAGGAGGAAATCTGCTTCACATGGATGGGGAGCCTGTTCCAGAGAATGGGAATTATCTGAAAAACATATCTGTCCCTCCAACATGTCCTATGTATGTTGCAAGCAATATTTAGGTATTTTAATCTAGTAGTTCTGATGCTGTTTCCCTTACAGATGTGCAAAAGGTTCATCAAAACAGGTTGCAGGAATGCCCTGCATGCCAGGCAAAGATCACCTCTCAGAAGTCTGTATGATATGGAATAATGCGACAGGGCTTTTAGGCGATCAGCTTCGGACATTGTGTTTACTCCCTGTTTTCTTTTTGTAAGGAAGCTTTGTGTATGTTCCATTTGCTGCATGTGCCTGGTCAGGTACATACTGAAGGGGGCATTATACTCTAAAGTGGCTTGGATGAGGGCACTGTACAGTGGTATGATCACCTATCTGGACCTAAATGCTATGCCTTCCCTTATAAGTTGACTAACATAAAAGGATTTTCTTACTACTTTTGGACACATGCTGGTCAAAAACTAGGTTACTGTCTATATGAATTCCCTGATCCCTGACTAGTGAATCAACTTTTATGGATGCTTTATTGATGACATAGTTACCCAGGGTGGTAGACTTCCCAAAAGGTACTATAATGCGTTTCCTGGTTTTCAAGTTTTAAGCCATGGCTTTGACACTAAGCATTTGTCTCTATTAGACCTTCCTGAAGGGTGTTCACATCTTGGTGGGATTCAGTGAGTGCTCCCAGTTTGCAGTTATCTGTGAAATTAGTCAGCCAAAGCCATTTGACTCTGACTTGGACATCTGAGAAGTAGATACCAAAGAGGAGCATTGTTTTAAAGGAGCATGTAACTTAATCTGGTAGATATCCCTCTGGCATCTAAGCCCTCTGACCAGTAATGTTAAAGTATCTCCATGAAATCTTCTTTTTTCTTCTGTAGCACTGGCAATCACTGGCATTATTAGCACACTTCTTGCCACTGTATTTGCCTCTGAATCTCTACCAGATTTTAGTCTGATATAAATTAAGATATAATGAAAGTTAGGAAAAGTACTGTAGCGTATAATGTGGTAAGTGAACTTTAATAAAATCTTAATGGTTGTAAATAAATTAAGTTATGGTGAAAGTTAAGAGAAGTTCAGCAGAGCAGTATATCATGACAATGTAGAGTACACATCAATCTTCTGATTTCCAGTTTTACTGAAGTAAATTTCACTTGTCATGGTGCACAATTTTAGTATTTATGGTCCAAAAGATAAATCAGTGGTATGATTACTTGGGCTCCACCAGGTAAGCAGCATTCACCACTAATATAAGTAAGAGAGATCTTGCACTGCTTCACATGGTCAGATACCTCCTCCAGACTGTTTTACAAAATTAAATTAGTGGGGGGTTTATTTGTAAAATTTGCTCATTCAAATGAAATTGCATGGCACTAATGAGTAGAAGTATCCTGCATACAAAATTTTTCAGAAAAAAATAAAAAAGAGAGACAGTTTTTGAAGAAGAAGCTGAGAGTGAGGAAATGCAGACCCCCTGGACTGTTAAGCAGAAAGAGTAGCTTTCATAGGATCATAAAAAGGTTACTAGGCTATCGGCCTGGAGGTCATTTCAAGCCTAGCCTTTTCATCCCAATGTAATATCATAGATACTCTAGTCAATACTCAGGATTGTATTTAGTAATGACTGCCCATGTCCAGGAAGCTTTACTTTTTATCCAGCATTTGAAGTGTGCAAAGTAGATGCAGTCCTAGTCTGGACTTCATCATGTGTGAGATTATAGAACTGTTGTTTTGACTTAAAGGTCAGAAATAGACTTAGTTCAATAAAATCTTTAGTTACTGGTAATGATAGCGACAGATAAAACAAAGTTGTTAAGAGTTTTTCTATATTCCATTGTCTGTTAAAACCTATTTATTTTATATTTCATTTTGCAAGTGTGCAGCTACTTACATATTTGATTTGACAAAGTACATTACTTAATTTTATTTTTATTAATTTTATCTGAAAAGCTTGTGGATGGTGATTTCTTTATTAAAATATATATACATGTATGTAGACCTGGTGAAATCTCAACTGTTGGTATCTGTATTTTAAAGAGGGACTAATTAAAGTTATCACTACCAAAGAAACAGTATATGGTTGTAATGCTTTAAGGTAAACAGTAATTGTGTCTTTGGTCTGCCAGATTGGCCTGGCTGATGGCAGTATGTCATTGTGAAAATACTGAACAGGTGTTGTTCACAGAGGGAAGCAGTGTGTGTGTGTGTGTGTGTGTGTGTGTGTGTGTGTGTGTGTGTGTGTGTGTGTGTGTGTGTGTGTGGTTTTTTTTATCCAAGACTTGGAGAGGTGTAGAGCTATGAATAACTAATTTTTCATCAAAAAGGAAAGAGAATTATTTAAATTCTATTTACATGTTTAAGTTGCACTTATAGTGACCTGTGTGGTGGTACTTCTTTATACCTTTCTACTTTTTTTCCCATGTTTTAGCCAAAAATGTTATCTGCTTGCATTTTTTAGCTTGTTCTGAGGCCTTAGTCTTCTATTTTAATTTACGGATTTGCAGTTGTAGGAAGACTGTGTTTCTCTAGTATTCTGCACTTCTATTTTCACAAATAGAATTGCTTGTAAAAGCTACCCATCTGTATTTTAAACTCTGCTGGGCTACAGTCTTGTAGTTTAATTCACATTTGTTGCAGGACTGTGCACTGCTGCTAGATTTGAGGCTTAGTCATTAATTAGTGCCTTTTATTTCCATAAACATTACCACTGGTAAATTTCTGTATAGTCTAGTGCCTTAAATGGCAGTAGAAGATCAGTAGTGACCTGCTTAGAGTTTTATTGTGTGTCCAACCACTGCTAACATATAAGTTTTTGAAAAAACTCCAATACTGGCTTATGTGATTGGATGCCACTCTAGCTAGTCTGCTTGTTCCTTTCTAGCTAGCCTGCTTGGAATTTTTCCCAACCTGACCACCCTTTTGCTGTGGTGATTTCGTAAGGCTGTGTCTGTGGCATCCATCCCTTATGGTAATCTGATTTCCAAAGTCCCTCCCTCTTCTCTTTCATTGCTATTGTCTGTTGAATAAGCTATTTATGTACTCTTCCCACCCATTGATTTCCACATATCTAAGATACTGAGTGCACATCCTGCAAACCAGTATTGCACTTCAGTAAATCTCCTTTACTGTACATTGTCTCTTGCTCATTCTTCAAGTGTTCAGTAAAGCTTCGGCTGCTAGCCAGCATTCCAGAAGTGTTTTGCTAGTGCCATCTAGGCAAAGTTAAGTACCTTTAATTGTTAAATGTTCACTTACAGAGAACTGTGCAACACATTGATTGCTAAATGTTCATTTACAGAGAGTTCTGCAGTGCTTCTCTGGTATTTCAACTGCATTCAGAGCCATCCAAGCTAAGATAAGAATATTTTCTTGATTCAATGCACTTGATTTTGCTTTCTACAGTGAGCATTACTGTTTTTGAGCATTGTTTAAAGGATTTATATCACTTTGTGGCAAAAATAGTAATTTCTCTGTTTGTTGGGTTTTCTAGTCCGTGTGTCTCAAAACCTTTTTGCAGAAAGTAGATAGGGACTTAGTTGTTTGGTATTTGTTGGTTTAATCTGCACTTGAGAGTTGCTTTTGCTGTGCTTTTACATTAAGAAATTCCAGCATCAGACAGCTTGTGGCAGAAGGTATTTACCTGGTCTCTGAGTTGGGAGTCAGTGCAGGAAGCTCGAAATATGGTTATTTATTGGCTAGAGAGCATGAGATCCCACGGTAGTGGTGCTGCGGTAGTGTTGTCGCCTCACAGCAAGACGTTGTCCCATTCAATTCTCAGCTAGAGCGTCTTCTGTGTGGAGGCATGTGTGAATGGGCGTGCCTTCGTTGAAGGTTGTGTGTCAGGGCTGGTAACTCGGCACATAAAAATCCACTACCAAACATTAGTGGACCGGAGTTCCGCTGTGGCGACCCCTAACCAGGATAAGCCAAAAGACACAACAACACAACATTGGCTAGAGAGCATGAGAGTCCATTTTCATTGTGGTGCTTTCCATTGGGCCACGGCAATTAGCAGTGCCCTGTGTAGTAGCAAACTCTGAGGCCATAAAATTTACCTATAAAGTTATGATTAGATACAAAACCTGTTAAACAATGTGGCATTGTGCAGAAATAAACTTAGAGCAGCTAGCTTGTGCATCGAATAACACTACCATTTCCTAGCATTATATAACATCCTTTCCTAGATGTTCTCTGTGAAAACTCAATCCTTAATCCTACACAGCCAACCCTATTACAGGACTAGACAACAAGGACATGCAGTTTCCAATGTCTCTGTGGCCAGCTTGGTAGATTTAGGCATCCCAAGGCAATGTAACAATTGTCTCATGTTCTCATAGAACCAGTTAATCATTAAAGAAAATAATATGGTATGAGAGAGATGTAAAATACACAACTTCCTTGGATGCAAAGATCTCACATACAAATGAGGTCATCAGGAATACTCACACTGCATCCCTCATAAATACTATTCACCACACACACAGATTGTCTTATGCTGAGCCATTTAAAAGAAACCTTCCTAAATCACAAAGACTTCCAAAGCCACATAATGGCAGCACTGCTCCTCAGCAATCACTAAAGCACACACCGAAAGCAACATCAAGCATCTGACTTAAGCCTACACCTAATGATCCCCAAGTGCAAAGCCCAAAAGGCAAGCATGCACTTTACCTAATACTCTTGTCATTGAGGACTCCATTGTGGGACACACGGATGTCCCACTCACTAGGCTAGACAAGGAGAAGATAATGGTTAGTTGCCTATATGGAGCCAGGATCCACAATATCATGCACTCACTCAAGTTACTACACCCTAGGTACCAATATGATTCTATCTGTGTGGGTTTAAATTTTTATTTATTCATTTAACATTTGTTGACCAGGAAAGTCCGACTAGGACAGAGCCTATTTTCAGTGGAGGTCCAAGGAGAAATGCTCCAGATACATGTCTTTAGAATGTCGGAGGAAACCAGAGTACCCGCAAGAAACCCACGTGAACGCAGGGAGGACATGTAGACTCCACACAGAAGGTACCCCAACCAAGAATCAAACCAGAGAAACTCTTGCTGTGAGATAACAACATTAACTGCTTCACTACTGCAATCAGAGACTAGACTATATGAAAAGAGACAGGGATGTACACACTGTGAGGATGACAAGTACACACACAGTAAAGTGCAATTTCCCTTTAAAGCACACAGATACCACAGTCATTTTGGGGCTGGTTTCTCCCTCTCTCTCCAGATTGCCAATAAGACTCCGCACTGGCACAGCTATAGGATTGAGATCTCAGCTGAGTGGCCAAACCAAAACCTCCAGCACCCTCTCTGTCCCGCTAGTGCTTCATGTCCCTGCCCAAGTAGCTGACACACACACACTTTGAGATTTCATTGATATACAGACCCACACACACCTGGGAAAGGCTGGCACAGGTTTATTAGCTATGCCCCCTTCTGCCCAGAATTTAAGGTAGTTCTGACTGCCACCAGACAACTCTTTATCAGCTACTCTAAGGCCCTTAACAAAGGGTATCCAATCATACTGTGTAATGTTACTATTAATCCAAATAGTAGTCTGACCAAGCAAGGCTATTGGAGTGGCCTGTACAGTGTCACCAGATAAATATGCAAGTACGCTAAGAGCTTAAATATGTCTCACAAATATCAGTCACAAAGATAGGTTTAAATATATTTAATAATCAATAATAAAAGAAAAAGACAATACTCAGTAAATCAACACAGTAACTTCAGAGTTCAAAATCACAGGAAATATTTTAAAACAACATTGCAGGACAGTCTCAAATAAATACAGAAAACATCAAAACTAATTTTTACTACATTCCTATCTATATCTAAAAAAGATACTGTGCCCTAAATCTTACTTACAGCAAGGCAAGTGCAGATGATGATGATGAGTGGATGTTCTTGCTAGGTCCAAGACAAAATATAAAATGTCCAGTCTCTCTGAGAGAATTCTTAAATTAATATCAAATATTACTGCTGGGTTAGCTTGGATTATATCACTTTTTGTCACCTGACTTTAGTTCCCAAGCTAAACCCCTTTTTGTGCCATTTGGCATATCCTTGTGAAAAATACATATCTCTCAGATCTTTGCAGATCTTGGAAGTCATAAAACAATAAACATTTTAAACCTAGTAATTACTTCTCTTTCAAAACAATACAAAAACTTCTAGCTCTAGACATTGTGTCTGTTACACTGAAACTGAGAGAGAACTTTTATAGCACAATCATAAAGCAACTTAATTTCAACTTATTTTCTTGAATTTTTGCAAGTTAACCCTTATATAATTTAGTTTCTACTGTTAAAACATACATTTGCACAGGTATATAGTTTATATGCATTTCTGTTCTAAGTCAGCAGGGCATGCTGTGGTTACATTTTAGCTCAGTACATAACATACAGTTCTGTATAAATCAAATCAATATTTACAAATGACATAGAATTATTTACAAAATTCCAGATAGCTGGGCTGGCAATATTTCCCTATATCACAGAGCCCTTAGACTATGTGTCACAGATAGGTATGATCCTTGCATTGAGCAGCATTTTATCTTCACTAAGGATGATGCCACAAGATGAACATGAAATGATTTATTTTAATAATTGGTTTAGTTTCTGGTGTCACCCCAGCAGAACCAAATATCTGTCAGCATGAGAGAACATGGTCAAAAGACAATGTTGCTTTACCAATAATGGGTTGCACCTGTCCCCCCAGGCTTTCATATATTGGCTAAAACTTTATCTACCCCCTTAAAGCCTTTTATAGAATATGCCAAAAAGACAAAACTACCAACATTGTAAAAAAATCTACAAGCAAGTTTAAGGTGTTACTGCTCAGCGCTTAGAGCCTAAACAAAAACCTACACACCCTTCAAGTCCGCCTCACTCTGGAGAATGTAAAATTCTGTGCCATGACTCAGACTTGGTTTAAAGCCATAGAGAGTACTCCAGAAGAGCAAGGCTACATTTAGACCAACAACAGCACACACCGGAGGGCCTAAAGTGGAGCTGTTTCGATGTATGTTAGCAACAAACATACCTCCATGTTGGTTAAACGGGGTAATACCATGGAGCTCATCCACACGCAAGTCACCATAGGTAAGGTTCCTTGCCATATCATAGCTAGCTACAGGTCAGCATCTTTGACCCGAGAGTCTCACAATTTTACCCAAACCTACTAGAGATACTCACCATCCAACCAAACAGCGTATTCATGGGTCACTTTAACTACCCCTCTACAGACTGGGAAAAGTTCACTTTACCAAATTCATGGGCACATTGCTTGCTGGAATTTATTAATATAAACACCCTGGTACAGATAGTGCATGCTCCAACCAGAGGTTGTGATACCACCTCGTTCCCCTCAGAGAGAATTGCACCCCCCTCCCCCATGTCACATTCTCACTAGTGAGGTTGTATAACAAGGATGTCGCATTTCAAATAAAAATAAACCCAGAAAATCCAGCTAAGCTAATAACAATTAGAAATGATTCAAAGGCGAACTACATTCTATTAAGTAAACGTTTGTCAAAATCTAAGGCTCCCACCAACCCTGAGACCAAAGCCAGCTATGGAGAATTACTCACAGAGTCACTATATAAACACATGAATGGCAACATAGAGACTGACGTGCCCAACAGAAATAAACCCAACACAAAGAAACACTAAAAATAAACCCAGTGGTGGAGTCCTCAGCTAAACAGGGTATATAATAAAAGAAGAAAACTCATGAGCAAAATCAGGAAAAACAAACTCCCGTAGAGACAGGAGATCTCTTATACAATGAAACAAGAAACTAAGAGGTCTAATTAAATCCAACAAGACCAGCTATGAGGTCAAGATAGCCTCACAGGCTAAAGGCAATCAGAAGGCCGCCTTCAGCTAGGTTTGGATTCTTAGAGATAACACACAACAGTGTGCTGATCTGGTGGTGAACAGTACCACACTAGTCAGGATAACATAGCAAATCTACTGGCAGATAAATTCATCTCAAACTTCACACTGCAGCTCCACCAGGTTACATCCCTTCCAACATAGTTCTCCAAGCTAATGGCAGGGACCAGGTGCTGGCATAGGTTCATAGGTTGGTACTGAGATATCTGCCCGAAGGCATATATTAGCCCAGCCACGTTGTGCGGTATTCACCGCCCCTTTAGTAGTTCCCTAGACCCTTGTACTAGCAGCTAGTACCCTTGGCCCCTATCTAGTATTGCTATTGGTGTGATCCCTGGTGTGACCTTTCTGTTACCCATCCACTCATCAAGGTTCCTCTTGAAGAGTGATAGTGAGGGGCTCTGTCTTATGTAGATCGGGACCCTGTTCCATAGTAAGGGAAGTCTCTGCGAAGGGAATCTATCCCTCCAGCATGTTCTATTCATTGTTGTGTTGAGGTTTATATCCCTAGAGCATGTAGCTCGAGTAGATTTGGTTTTGCTAAGATGGAGCATGTTCAACAATTCTGGGTTAGACATGGCTCTGTACGTTAGACAAAGATCGCCTCTGAGAAAGCGGTATGCAACAGAGAACAGTCTTAGCTTTTTCAATCATGCTGCATACGGCAACTGTTTGAGGCCAGTAATCCTCTTGGTTAGGTACCTCTGTGGTCTCTCCAGCTGCTGGAGATGTCTAGCCAAGTACATTCCAATTGGTGCATTGTACTCAATAATGGGTCTGATGAGGGAAGAGTAGAGGGGCACCATTACATCCTTAGATCTTGATTCAAACCCTTTCATGATCAGATGGGTCACATAGAAGGATTTTCTAACCACTTTGGCAACATGGTTATCAAAGGAAAGCTGGCTATCTACTTGGGTCCCTAGATCCCTTATTTCTTCTTCAGATTTCAGGGGATTACCTCCTATGTTGTAGTTTGGGTACTCTGTTTTTCCAAAGGGATTACTACGCATTTTTTTGCATTTAGCTTGAGACCATGGCTTTGACACCATGCATCAGTCTCATTTAGGCCCTTCTGGAGGATCTCCATGTTGGCCGGAGACTCTATTATAGCACCCAGTTTGCAGTCATCCACAAACTTAGTCAGCCACAGCCCTTCCGTGCTTGCCTGTACTTCTGAGAAGTACATGCCAAACAGGAGGGGCCCCAGGACAGAGCCCTGAGGCACACCACTCGTTACTGGTCTGGATTCGGACATAGATCCCGCTACTCTTACTTTATAGGATCTGTCTGAGAGCCAGTTTGTGATCCGTCTTGTGATGTAAGGGTTTATGCCCAGGCTGGTGAGCTTATCAATAATTCCGGAATGGTGAATGGTGTCAAATGCTTTAGCAAGGTCAAGGTAAGCCGTGTGTACCTCCTTTCCCTTATCTATAGCCTGAGTAACTGTCTCAAAGAAATCCACCAGGTTCAGGAGGCATGATCTGCCCTTGATGAAGCCGAACTGTGTGTGGGGTCCAGTGACTGGAGGTTCCCAATCTCTCCATTTATGAGTTCCATAATGATTCGCTCCATAGCCTTACAGATCAGACTGGTCAGGCTTATTTTTCGGTAGTTCCCAGGGCAGTTGTGGCCCCACCCTTGTGTAGCGGGACCACCATTGCCGTGTGCCATTCTCTGGGCACATATCCTGTGGAGAGGCTGAGACTGAACAGGGTATTAAGATGCGGGGTTAATTCCTTTTGGAGCTCGCGTATGACACAGCCTGGGACACCATCTGGTCCTATGGAGGCAGTGTTTTCAGCTTTAGATAGAGCCTTGTTAACCAACGTATCAGTAATAATTGGACTTACACAATCCCCTGGAATGGTAATAGGCCCTGTAGGTGGTGTGGGGGGGGAATTTGCATTGAACCTGTCAGCCAAGATGTTGGCAATGTCAGAAGGGTCAGTGTATTTTGTTCCATTTTGTACTAGCTCAGAACAGACCTGAGCATTGCCATTTAGGTTTTTGACGTAGCCATAGAAGGCTTTATGGTTATCCTTGGCATCCTTGCCAACTTTCTTTTCAAAATTAGCTTTAGTTGACTTGATGAGGGCCCTCAATTTCTTACTAATGCTGATCAGGGATGATTTTTCTACTTAACATTTGGCCTTTTTTTGTATAAGTCTCCTCCTTTTATTGTAAAGTTTGCTTATGGCCGAGGTCCACCAGACTGGTTTCTTCTTGCTTGAGGAAGGAGTCTTGGTTTTATTTGGGATAGCACGGTCCATGCAATCCTGAAGATGCATATAGAGTGCCTTGGTGTAGGATTCCGCATCCTGGATATCATTATAGTGAAGCTTTCCACTTTGGATGCAAGTAGTTTGAAGTTTGCTTTGGAAAGGTTTTTGACTATGGTTTTTTTGACTGGGGGAGGTGGAGGGGTGAGGATGTCCAGGGTTATCAGTTTGTGGTCAGATCTGACTAAGGAGGGAGTGATAACGGGTGTGGTACAGTGGGCATCCATATTTGTGATGATTAAATCCAATATGATGTCCCCTCTAGTGAGGGAACATGCTAGTTGTTCAAGGGCATTTGAATTTATAAATTCTATGAATCGTTGAGCATAGGAGTTGGAACATTGGTAGTTCACCCACTCTATACCAGGGTAGTTGAAATCACCCAAGATTATGGTGTTGGGTAGGACCTTTATATTTTCCAATGTCTCAAGGAATGCAGACTGAGCATCTTGGGCGATCTATAACCGGCTACGACTTGAAATGTGGTTTTTGCCTGCTGATAGTTGCGCATGGATGATCTCTGGGGCATCATGCTGCGCTACTAACCTGGAGATATGGGTATCCTTGATGAATATGGATACACCTCCGCCCTTTGTACTGCGATCCGGTAACTGAGGCCGGAAGGTATAATATAAATTGTAACCTGGCAGTGCTGGGTGCTCTCTTGAGCCTTGAACCAGGTTTCCGTCACTGCACAAACATTGATTTTCTCCATGCTGAGGAGAGCCTTGAGTGTGTGCATTTTGAGGTTGAGACTTCTGGCTTTGAGTAGCATTACCCTTAGTTTTTGGTTTCCTGTGCTGGTTACGGTGGTTGGTTTGTCCTTTGAGCCTTGCCTAAAAAAGGCACTATGGGGACGGCAAGAGCCTTGGCCAGTATTCGAAAACCTAGGTGTGACAGGTGCAACCCGTCTCTGGCAAAACAGCGAGGCTTGTCTATCATGTCATCCCAGGCAGACAGACACTGGATCCCCTTAGAATGACACCAGAAGCTTAGCCAATTGTTGAAATTGATCATTTTGTCTTTGTATTGTGGTATCATTCTAGGTGAAGGTAGTATGCATCATTCACTAAAGCCAAGAACACCACTTCCATGAGTCCTGACAACATCCCTTGTTGCCTCCTGAGCGGTCTAAAACATGACCTGTCATGACCACTTGAGAGACTCTTCAACTACAATCTTGAAATAGACTACATTCCAAATGAATGGAGGACTACAACAGTCATTCCCCTCCACAAGGGCAGATCATCAGTCGACCCAGGGAACTACAGACCCATCAGTCTAACAAACCTAATATGCAAAGCCATGGAATGAATTATCACGGAAATGATAAACAAGGACTTTATCAGCCTACAGACACTGGATTCATCCCAATTTGGCTTTTAGGGAAGGTCATGCCTACTTCAGCTGGTAGACTTCTTTGAAAAGGTCAGGAAGACAATGGGCAAGGGCAAAACATATCTTGACCTGGCTAAGGCATTTGATACAATATCCCACTCAGGCATTGTTGACAAGCTCTCTGAGCTGGGCATAAACCCTTACATAATTTGCTGGATTTCAGGTTGGCTCAGAAACAGGACCCAAGAAGTAAGGCTCAGTGGCACCACCTTCACCAAGAGACTGGTTACCAGTGGACCACCCCAGGACTCTGTACTGGGCCCGCTCCTGTTTGTCATCTACTTTTCGATAGTCAAGGTTAACATTAAAGGCCTGTGGCTCACCAAATTTGCAGATGACTGTATATTAGAAGCTATTATAGATTTCCCCCAAGATGCAAACATCTTGCAAGTGAGTTTAACACAGACAAGTGACTGGTGCCAAAGCCAGGGCCTAAAACTCAATGCCAAAAATATTAATTACAAAGCCCTTTGGAAACTGCCAATGCAAGTTAATAACTCCATCAGTAAAACACCCCTAACATTCAAACCAGTAGTAAGGGATCTGGGAACATATGTAGACAGTAATCTGGCCTTTGACCAACATGTAGCTAAGATAATAAGAAAATCATTCTGTGTCACCCAACTTATAAGTGAGGGTATGGCATCCAGGTCCATCCAAGGAAGTTATAGTAACACTCTACTTGTCCCTTATCAGACCTATCATTGAGTACTATGCCCCCTTTGACATGTATCTAACCAGGCACTTTGAACAACTGAAAAGACCACAGAAGTTTCTCACCAGGAGAATTCAGGTCATGAGTAGCCTGTCCTACACCAATTGCCTAAAAACTTTGTCTCTGTATTCAGTCTCCTACAGGCTACTAACAGGAGATCTTTGCTTGGCTTGCAGGGCTTCCTCAGACCTAGTCCTGATGGATCTATTGCACATATGCGAAACAAACAGAAACAGTAAATCCTGGGATCTGAACTTTACTTTTGAAATAAACAGAATGTGCTGGAGGGACAGATATGTGTTCAAAAGGATCCCTACACTATAGAGTAGGCTCCCCATTCATGGAAAACATCCCTGACTCTATTCAAACAAGACCTTGACAATTAAAAGGGAAATCATAAATTTACCCCCGCTCTGGCCCTATGTCCCGTATTGACAGAAGCCATCAATACAAAAAGTATTATCCTAACACCCTCAACAAATTCTTAGCTACCTGCCTATTAATGTGCCCCTCTCCCTGTATGATACATGGACCCAGATGGTTTGGAGTGCACAGCTAGGCTTGTAAGGGCCATTTTGGTCATTAGCATAGTAATAACCAACTAACCTATGAACCTAAATTGCACTTGCTTAAAGGAGAGCTGCACCCACAGGCTGAAAAAACATGTTTATTTCAACATGTCTTTGTTTGTAACATTTTAACAACACTTTTGAACTCTAGGTACTTTTCTTTATATTTTTAAATGCAATTCCAGAGTCTGCCCACATGGGGTTTATCATTTTGATTTTTTAGTCTACCTCTAGGGTTTCCACAATGCAGTGTTTGGCTTTAAAATATTACATCATAGCCCCTAAGCTCTTGTCAATGTATTGACTTTACATGTGTTTTAACATATACCCTCCTTTCATTTAGTTAGTCAGGTTTAATTACCATTCTTGCTTTTCATTCACTCCTTAAAAAACAAACCAGGATAATCACACAGAACAGTATTTTCAGTGCCTGTTACTTCTTTTTCTTTCTAAAATTGCCAATTTTCATTCTTTTGTTATGCCTGAGTTGTACTTCTTAAACCCATCTCCCCTCCCCCTAAACAGCCCCCTCCTCTTCGTATTTGTCAAAGTGGCAAAAGTAATTTGCGCTGTTCACTTCTGTGATTTATAGCTCGCAGCAGGAGGCAAAGTTCAAACAAGTAACAGGCACTGAGCATACTGTTCTGTGTGATTATCCCTTTTTGTCTTTTAAGTAGTCATTGAAAAGCAAACAAAATGTTAATTAAGTCTGACCAACTAAAAGAAAAGATCCTATATATCCTGTATACACCTATGAACCTATGAGGGAGAGAGACAGACAGAGGCAGAAGGACATAGAGCAAAAGATAATATTGAACACGTTTTAGTTACTATTGAAAGTAAGTAAGATCCTGAGGAGCTAGTGATCTTAACTCTTCTGCTGGCTTATGTAAAGCTTATTTGGGTATAGCAGCTGCTGGCTGTTACTTGAGATAGCAGTGCACATTTACTCTCTGCTAATAAGACCATCCACTTGTAAGTTATTTGGTAGCAACAGTGTCAATCAGAATACCCTAATCCCACAACAAACAAACTGCTAGATATAGTTGAGATTTTAATTTCATTTGCAACACTCCCTGGAAACTCAGAAGTTGTATATTTGTAATATATATTTTCTTCACAGCCATTAGCCATTAGGTTTCAGTGACATTATCTGAAAACCTGGATGTAACCATAAATACATGTGAAGATGGTGGTTGTAAAGAACATTGTAGGGGACAGATAAGTTGTTTAATTTTTGTTGACTGGAAAGACCTAAAAACATAGTTTAATTGGTTGATCTGCATATTAGCAAGATATTTGAAGAAATGGAAAATCAGTGTTATTGTTCAAGGTGGGCACAAGCTAGTCAACAGCTTGCAGTGCTATAAAGCTTGAACATTCATAAAGCATGATAGCTATCATGTCGGGATTGTTAAATCTAAAACTGGCAAGGGCTAGCTGAAGGAATGTTAGTATTCCTTTAATCTGTTCTTGTATATTCTAGAAAATGTTTAACAATTTTGTCCTGTGGGTGCATCTGTAGTTAAATGAATGATGCTTCGAACTGGATGATTTGATTATGTGGTGAATAAGCTTCATAAGCTTCATAAGTTCATACTAAGTTCATACTAAGCTAAGCTAACTGCCATTGTGAGGCATTTTAAGCCTAGCCAAATGTCCCTTGTGAGACTCAAACTCTGCACCTTGTGCTTGCAAGGCAAACACCTTAATCATTAGGCATACTGCTGAGATAGCCGTATTTACAGGCCAGCTATGCTGTTTACTTAAATAATTCTACATGATGAAGAAAGGCTGCATGAAGTTAAGCATATACAACTGCATGTTGTTAACCTCCTTTAATACTGAATAAAAGTAGTAGCTCAAGGTTTGCTAACTCACTGAAACCTGGTTCAAAGTTGCAGAGAGCACCCCAGCCTTACCAGGTTACTCATCTTATCATACTTTCATACCCCAAATGGAAGGCTACAAAGCCAAAGGAGGTGGAGTTTCAATATTTATCAGACATACGCACCTCCAGGCTGGTCAAATGTTATGCCACACAGAATGCACTCCAAGTGCAGTTAACGGTTGACAAAACACCTATTCAAATCATAGCTAGCTACAGATCCCCAACGATGACTCAGGGTATTCACTCTACCTATCTGAACTTACTTGAATCCATCAAGATTCAACCCTCTACCCTGATCCTGAGTGACATTAACTATCCAACCATTGAGTGGAAGACCTATTCTAGTCCAAACATGAACACCCAGAGATTCCTTGATTTTGTCAATGCCAATGCAATGGATCAGCTGATCAACACCCCCACAAGAGGTGAAAATATCCTGGACCTGGTATTAACCAACATGAGTAGTCACTGTAGCACCCCTGCAGTGGTCACCCTCCTTGGTAAGATCTGACTATAAAATGATCACTTTCAAAGTCACCATCTCCCTTGACCCCCCCCCCCCCATCAAGGTCAAACAAAAAAACTTTTCCAAAACTAACTACAATCTCCTGACAGCATGTATAAGCAGCTTCACAGCCACCATCCCTTCAGTTGGAACTAGCACTAATGTCCAAGCCTAAACCAAAAAACTATATGAGCAGCTACATAGCTGTATGGACTAAACAATACCTGACAGGACCAAAACATCTTCCTCAAGGAAGAGTAAACCTATCTGGTGGGCAACAGCAATAAACAACCTCTATTAATAAAAGGAAAAATGGCTGTCCAGGACCACGAAGGAGCAGGTGCCAAGTTGGAAGTAATCTCTCCTTTGTCTGAACAAGCAAATAAGGTCACTGGTGAAAACCACTACAGCTAACTTTGAGTCCAAATTGGCCAAATCCACTAAGGACAATCACAAGGCCTTCTTCACATATGTCCACAGTCTCAAAGGTAACACCCAAATCTGCTCTGAACTGGTGGTCAAGAACACCAGATAAACAAACATTGAAGATATAGCCAACCTGCTATCAGGCAGGTTCAGTGAAAACTTCACCCTCCATTCCCTCCCATCAGTAAACTAGGACATCCCCCCTCCCCTCATCACCAGGGAGTAGGTCTTTAATGCCCTCTCAAAGGCAAAAAATACAGTCCCCATGGGACCCGACAACATCCCTGGCTGCATCCTACATGAACTCAGGCATGAGGTCTCAGCTCCATTAAGCACCCTATTCAACCAAAGCCTGAGCATTGGCTTTGTCCCAACCAAATGGAGGACAGCCACTGTCATCCCTCTACATAAACGTGGAGCATCCACTGACCCAGGCAATTATAGGCCCATATGCCTAACTAGCCTGATCTGCAAGGCCATGGAACCCATTATCATGGAACTTATAAAGAAGGACATTGGCAGCCTCCCAATGCTTCACCACACACACTCTGGTTTTGTCAAAGGGAGATTATGCCTGTTAAGCTTGGTTGACTTCTTTCAAACAGTCACCAAAGCCATGGATGACGGGAAGACAGTGCACACCACCTGCCTTGACCTAGCCAAAGCTTTTGACACTATTTCCCACTTAAGCATAATAGATAAACTCTCCCACCTAGGTATCTACCTGTTTGTTACCAGTTGTGTAGCTAACTGGTTCAGTGATAGAACCCACTCAGTCAAAATAGGGGAAGCCACCTCTAGTTGTAAACCCGTAATAAGCAGTGTACCCCAAAGATCAGTCTTGGGACATCTACTTTTTGGGATATTCTTTTCTGAAGTGCAAGCCAAAATCAGTGATCTGTGGCTGACCAAGTTTGCAGATGACTGCAAGCTCAGTGCTGTCTTAAATTCCCCTAGTGATGTGAAC
Organism: Protopterus annectens; assembly: GCF_019279795.1. Classification (NCBI taxonomy): domain Eukaryota; kingdom Metazoa; phylum Chordata; order Ceratodontiformes; family Protopteridae; genus Protopterus; species Protopterus annectens. The sequence goes on from NC_056740.1 coordinate 301,087,158, forward strand.
ATCCTCCAAGAGGGCTTTACTCAAACTAATGATTGGTGCTAGAAACATGGTCTCAAAATGAATGCCAAGAAATGCATCATTATCCTCTTTGGGGAAAACGGTATCCCCAATAATTATCACATTAATAACAACATACTAAGCATGCAGTCAGTCGTGAAGGGACTTGGGCACACAGGTTAATAACAACCTGACTTTTCACCACCACATTGCCTCTGTTGTACAGAAGGCTTTCTACATGGTCCAACTCATAAGTAAAGGTATTTCATCCAGGAACAAGGAGGTCATAACATCCATGTACTCCTCCTTTATAAGACCGATTATCAAGTACAATGCCCCTTTCACCATGTACTTTGCCAAGCACAAGCAGCAGCTGGAGAGACCACAGAGGTTCCTGACTAGGAAAATCCAGGGTCTCAAACACATCCTATACAGATCAGCTAAAAGCCCTGTCCCTGTACTCAGTCTCATACAGACTGCTCAGAAGTTACCTGTATCTGGCATACAAGGTCATCTCAGACCCAGCCTTGATGGAGTTGCTGCATATCCGTAAGTTAAACTTCATTTGCGCAACCCACATGCAAGGCCTCAACCTGGTCTGTGACATTAATTAAACTTGTTCAGGGGATAGATTTGTGTCCCAAAGAGTCCCCCATCTGTGGAATAGACTCCCTCTCCATGTCAAGCAGAGTACCTTTCTAGCCCTCTTTAAGAGGAACCTGGACGACTGGATGGGAAACAGAAAATACACCCCTGGGACCCCACCTGTGTCCCTGCTGGGCAGGGGAAACAGGTGCTGACTTTGTGGAAACATGGACAAAATTCTTAGCTAGGCTTATAATGGCCTCAAGGCCAATAGCCTAGTATCAAGCAAACAGGCTTGTATAACCCCAGCCAACTCCTGAAGATTATCCGTATTAAATGTGCTGCTCTATTGATGGAATCCCTCTACAGCAACAGTATATGAATGTATGTTCAGTGGTAATACATAATCATGACTCTATTGCCCTACTCTTGTGCCCCTTTGATTACTGCTCATGGTCTACATAACATTGTTGTGCACCCCCCACCCCACCACGTAGACTCTCTTTGACCTTAGCCTATTTACCTACCTTCCTACCCTCACACTGACCCTTTTCTCTGCTAGCTCTCTTCATTTATCCTCCCATCTCCCACTGTATCACTATATCACCCCCTTGTACCTCTACTTCCTTGTCTTGCCTGTCCTCTCACTGAATTCCTCACTCAAACACACTCTAACTTCACAACCTCAGACCTAGTGCCCTCCTTGCCCTGCCAGAGTCCCCTAATCTACCTCCACAGTCTAGCTCCCACATAGCCTTTGCTCAATCCCTCCCCAAAGATTTAGGCATAAGACATCTTTCTAAAGAAAGTAAACTGTATAGACTTAGTCAAAAGGCAACTTTCTAAAGAAAGTAAATTGCTAAACAGTAAACTCTAAAGCATACCACTTTACGCACTCTCTGAATTCTCATTGATTGTTTTGCATATTTGCTGCTCCTCTAGGACAGTGCTGCCCTGCTCCATTTGCTTCGCTCACTCTGCTCCTCTACCCTACCCCCATTCCCACCCACCCCATTGCAATTAAGCTTATAGTTGCAAACCACTCCCACCTCAACTCTAACACCCAATCAACCAATCAAATCACACCATCAATCCCCCACTCAAACATACTATGCCACACCCTTGTCACTGACACCTTTATTTACTCCTCTCCTATTTAGCTCTATAGCTTCTACTCTCATTCACTCCTCCACTTGTACTGTAAAAACAAAAGAAACAAAATAAATAAAATGTGTTACCCACATCTTACCCACCTAAAAGTATCATTTTTGTTCTTCTCCTGTTTTCCATCCTTACATCCTACCACACACAATTTTATCTCACCAGTCCAGCCCAATGGCAAACAGGAACCATAGCCAACACCCTAAAACTAAAACATTTCCCTATATCTCCATTTGACGTTGCCCCAACCCACCCATTTTCCTACTTAAATAATAAACCAACAAACAAAATTAACCCCTACTCATCCCAGAAACAAAATAAAATAATACAAAAACTAATTAAACTCTACCTTCATAGGTTCATAGATTAGTACTAAGCTAACTGCCCTTGCGAGCCATTTTTAAGCCTAGCCAATCATCTCTTGTCAAACCCTGCACTTTGTGTTTGTAAGGCAAACACCTTAACCATTAGGCCACCCTCCCCTACCTATATCTAACTCAAAAATTCACTTGCTGTGAAGACATACACCCCAACCCAGGACCCAATCCATCACTCCACATAAACCTAAACCAACCAAACCCTCATTATAGAAGGCCAACCACCTCTCTTCTTCTCTTAAACATTAATGTAAGAAGTATACTTAACAAAGTTCAGGACCTCAGTGCCCTAATGGCTTTATACAAACCAGATATAACCATATAAACTGAAACTTGGCTTAAACCAGAACATCATGATAATGAGGTTACACCCCCTGGCTACAATATTATATGGAAAGATAGGACAGGGAAAAAAGCAGGAGGCATAGCCATACTGTTTCAAAATCATCTCAAATTGGAGCAGGTTAGCTGCAGTTCCCAGGAAGTCAAAGATATAGATCTCATTCTTGCTAAATTAAAACTAAACTCTAGCAAACATATAGTTATAGCAGGTGCCTATATCCCACCAGGTAACAACATTGCTACTATGGAGAACCTGCTACACTGGATATCTACCTCCCTTCCACAAGAGACCATACTCTTAGGAGATTTTAATATTGACTGGTCCAACTGTACCAAATACCATCCCTCTACTCATATTAATCTTCATGGGTTCACCCAAATCATAACCACCCCCATAAGGGTCGACAAGAAATCCAAATGTCAATCCATCTTAGATTGGATACTTCTGTCTGACCCCACCTTCTTACACCAATCAGGCTGCCTGCCAGACAATCTGAGCGATCACCAACCAACCTACCTTATTAGGAATAAATCCCACCATAGTAACCAACCCATCCTTAGAATAGTTCACAACAAAAAGAACTTCAAAGCCAAGGACCTAAATAACAAACTAAAATACTGTAACTGGTCTCCCCTAAAACACCTACCCCTAGATGAAGTGGTAGATTACTTTAACTCAACTTTCCTCAAAATCCTGAACCGTCATGCACCAGCCTGTACCATCAGAGTCAAAACAAACTATGCCCCTTGGTTAACAAAAGACACTAAAACCATAACGAAGGATAGAGACAGAGCATGGGCTCAATATCATAAACTTAAAACCACTACCTCAAAACAATACTACTTAACACTCCAGAACAAGGCCAAAAAAATAATAAAACTCGATAAAACCAATTACTACAAAACCTTACAAGAAAAACACACTCACAACAATCAAAAATTCTGGGCCTCGATAAATGAATTACTGCACCCGGGTAAAGCCGCCACTCCCACACTCATAGTACCAGCCGACAAAGAGGACACCCCCACACAATTCAACAAATTCTTTACCGAAACAGTCCTAGCTCTAACACCCTAAGTAGCACCACCAGCTCTACACCTTCTCCCACCCCTACTAACCCCAATACACAACAAAATCCCTCTAGCTTTTCCTTTTTTCCAGTGCCTACAAAACTTATTACTAAACTCCTCAAAAAACTAAAACCAACCACACTGTCAGATGACAAACTTCCCGCTGATTTCCTTCAACTATCAGCAGAAACCATAGCCTACCCCATGTCTATCTTCATAAATAGATCCATATCTGAATGCAAGTACCTGACCTGTGGAAAATATCACATATTATTCCACTCCACAAAGGCGACAACTCCCTTGAGCTCACCAACTGCCGCCCAGTCGCAATTTTATCACCTTTATCAAAAATACTAGAGAGAGTAGTACATTTACAACTAATGCAATACCTCCTGAAAAATAACCTTATATCTCCATCTCAACATGGCTTTTGATCCTTCCATAGTACCACAACAGCACTACTGTCATATTCCAACATAGTCAACAACCATAAAAACAACGGACTTTTCATATCCTCTGTATTCTTAGACTTCTCTAAAGCCTTTGATATGGTTAACCACAGCATGCTTCTCAAAACTCTATCTACCCTTAACATAAACTCCTCCACTATATCATGGTTCAACAGCTATTTATCAGGCCGCCAGCAAGCAGTTCTTTGGCAGGACTGTCCTCCCTTCTACCTGTATCCATAAGAGTCCCTCAAGGTTCCATACTTGGTCCTTTACTGTTCTCCCTATTTACAAATCAGATAGCTGCATCCTCACCCTCTACCTCTATAGTGCAATATGCAGATGACACTACTATCATATGCGCCGCCTAACCTTAAGCAGACTTCAAACCATATTACAACATATCTTTACTCTTGCTGAAGCATGGTTTTCTAACATTAAACTTATACTCAATCCCAAAAAAACAAACCTAATTCTCTTCAGTCCTGGTAGATCTCCTCCTCTGAACAATGATTTCATCATAAACTCCAAGGATAATACCACAATCACCCCAACAGCACACACTAAACTCGTAGGAGTAGTAATCGATAATCTTAAATTTGATGTACACATAGCCCAAACAATCAAAAAAGTAAACAAAAAGCTTGGCCTCCTGTACAGGAACAAATAATTCATGACCAGTTATACCAAAGCCACTATTGCAAGAACTCACCTATTATCCACCCTCCTGTATGCCGCCCCAATCCTGACTAATCTTCGCCACAGCGAACAAACAAAATGAAATCTTGCTTTAACAAGATTGCCAAGTTTGCTACAGGTGCCTCTAATAGATCCCATCACTGTCTTTCCCTCAAACAGTTCAACTGGCTTGAGCTGCCCCAACTACTTCTTACTAATCAACTCTCTATAGCTCACAAACTGTACTACCTCCCAGACAAAACTCCAGCACTACAAGATCTAACACAGCCCTACACTACCACCCAAGCCTTAAGATCAACCAACCAAAATCTCATAAATGTCATCAAACATCTGGTAATACTCTCTTTGCCTGTACGATAGCAAAAATCTGGAACTCACTCCCAAATCACATAACTTCTACAAGCTCTGCTTCGCAGTTTAAGAAACTTCTCAAAATCCACTATTCCAACAATTGGCTGTGCCCATGTGACTCCCCAGGCTAATCCACTACATTGCAGTGTTGCAAGGATTCTGCTAAAGATCACCTATAAGTCTGTTTAACCTCTGAATATATATTCTTACCTAACAATGTTTTTTTTTTTGCTGATATTGATTTATATGTCTATGAAAAAATGTAAAATATGTTCTTATATATCTATTTGTATGTCTTAAGGGTATGTTTTTGTATTTGATGATATGTATTTGTATACATATTCAACATGTATGTAGCATTGTGTTAAAGTGGAGCTTTTCTCCCCGGGCATCTGCTGAAAATGGACCTGCGTCCAGTCAGACTTTCCTGGTCATCAAATGTAAAATAAAATAAAAAAATAAAATAGATAAAAAAAAATCCTATGAACCTCTGAACTCAGATTAGTCTTAGTGTGTAGACGGAAGACAGCAGAACATGAAATAGGATAGAAACAGACACAAACTCCCTCTCAAAGCAGATGGAAGAGTGTTAATTCATTACTTTGAGAGATTAAGTACGTATAAATTCAATGATGATGAGAGTGCACCCATTGGATGGGTGGGAGGTGAAAAGGTCATGTGAGACTTGAATGGTACCTTACTGCTGTTATATATAGAAACAGCTAAGCTATACAATCACAGATGTGTGATTATGATATTGTAATAGCAGGATACTATATAGGACTACCTTTTTCAGATGGAGAGTTGATTAATGAATATAAGCTGTAGGGTTTGAGTATATTGGCTGGAAGTATAGGAGAAGATGAAAACACGGAGCTGAAAATTAAGTTGTCATATGGTAACATACAAGAAATTGGGTTGCCTGATAGCTAACTGAGGGTATATCTGAAGGAGGGAAGGAAGCAGCAGATATGTAGTCAAGGACTGTGATCAGGTGTAATATTAAATTGAGCTACTGAAATCCATTTGTACTAGATGACTGTGACGTTAGGTAACTGTGGGATGTTTAGTAGTATGCGAGTTATTATGATCATTCAAGTATACATTACTCAATAACATAAATTACGGATGCTTGGAACATAATTCTCTAGATCGGCCATGATAAAGCATAGATAATTGGTTTTATGAATAATGAAGGGATATCTTTTTTACATAATACAACGACATTTTATTGAGAAGAACATATAATGTGTCCAGCTCAGTAGGAAGTCAAATGTCAACTTGATTTAATTAAAGGTTAAATGGTATATAATACATAACACAGCATTGTTATTTTGCCTTAAGGAAATGTCCACCAGACCATTTACAGCAAACATAATGGATTTTTGACTATTCCAACCAAGGAACTGGCTCATTCTGTGTGCACATAGCCAGAAATGAACAACTCAAAATGCAGGGAAACCTCTTAGCCAGAATCAGACACAGAGAAAAGTATCATTTGACTGTCTGTTTTTTAGTAATTTCATAACAATAAAAACGAAAATGAATATGGTATTTTTGAAGTACAAGCCAAAGTCTGTAGAGCAAGTTGTCTTCTTAGCTTCTTCCTAGGATACAGTGCTGCAAAAAAAAGCATACTGCTAGACACTGTTGAGATGTTCCATTTCATTTGCAACACTCTTTGGAATCTCAGAACTCTTATTTTTTACATAAATATTTTCTTCACAACCATTAGGCAGACAATTTTCTTGCCTTTATCTTGGGCAGGCTGCATGAAGTGAAGTATTTTAGAACTCCAACTTACTTCTTGACTCAGTACAAGATAACCATCTATCCTGCTTTTCCTACCATATAGCAGGTTGTACTAAACACTTTAAGATTTCTCACATTCTTCTGTATTGTTGTGACTTCCAAATAGCAAGCTGTCCAAACATTTCAGGGATTCTTTTCTAAACCTCAAATCAAAAAATAAAATCAATATTTACAAAATTGCATTCTTACTCAGAACTGGGTAAGTCAATTACATCTTTAGCAGGGTCATTTCTTTCAGTAATACTTCATCGAGAATTAATCTTTTCATTGTAATACCAAAGCTTACCTTATTACAAATGTTATTACTGTCTCAAGTTGTACAAATTATATGACAGAGGTATCAATATCATAGAAGTGGGAGGTCCAAGTAAATGTTAAATTTAGATTGTGTGTGGCACTACAGTATGTGTAGATTGTTTTATTGTTTTTTATTTTATTTTTTAAGGATGATATCTAAACACTAAGGTCTAAATGATTGGTTCCAATTCTAAAAATATCCATTCTCTCAGTTACAAAAATCACCCTCTTTAAAGGCTTCAAAAAGGCTAACCTCATACAACTGTATGATGAAATCTATAAATTTACTCTTGTCATCTCCACAGTAGACCTCATTTATGCAGAAAGTTACAGAAGTGATTTTTATGTCCATTTAAATAAATGTACTGACCTTGCAGTCCCTTCCAAAACCAAATATGGTGGTAAATTAAAAATTAATCCTGTTGGCATACTGATATAAGCAAGCTTATGAAAGGAATTCAGAACTCTTTAAACTAACTTATAGAGCTAGAATCCCACAGCATCAAAATAGTATTAAAAGTCTCACTAGGAAACTGATTGCAACTATAAAGACCAGTAAAGTATCAGATGGATTAAAACTAGCAACAGAAGCAGTAATAATAATTACAAGTCCTTCTTCAATGTCATCAGAAAACTAAGAAATAACTCAATTTTGCTGTGAGCTTCTCCATAAAGGAGCTTTCCACTCAAGCCCAAAATACATGGCAAATATACTGGGTAGCAACTCTGCAGCAAATTTCTCCCTTGAAAATACCATCTCCTCTTAAGCTTTTCCTGAGTCAATGATCCCCTCCTCAGACTGTTTAATCTAAACCATGCTACAGGCTATTTTCCTGAATAATTTTACACTGCAGTAGTAATTCCACTCCATAATGGTGTACCCAACATAGACCCTGGGAACTAAAAACCCATCAACCATATGAGTGTTAATTATAAATCCATGGAGTACATCATCACTGACCTCATAAATCCATCCATCCATCCATCCATCCATCCATCCATCCATCCATCCATCCATCCATCCACAACCCCTTTTCCTATTTTTGCACAATCTTGACATCAGAACAAAAATGATTGTTAGACTTCCTGTAAATCAGTTTTCTAAAAGGCAGGCACTGCCTGCCTGCTGAATCCTGTCAGCTTCTTTAAGAACGTCACTCGGAGTCAAACAGTGATTATACTAGCCATGCTGTCTGCCTTGATCTGGCCAAGGCATTTGATAGCATACCACATGCTGAAATTGTATATAAACTGATGGGCATAAATATAAATCCTTACATAGTAAGATGGATGGCCAGTGGCTTAAGGACAGATTTCATATTGTCCAAGTGGTTGATGCCTCCTAAGACACAAAGAAGATTACCAGTGGTGTTCCACAAGTATCTGTACTGGGTCCCCCTCTGTTTGCCATCTATCTTTCAGATCTCCAAACTTATTACAGTAATCTCTGGCTAACAAAGTTTGATAATGACTGCAAGTTGGGTTTGACTTTTACACCCCTTTGTTACACATACCTTCAAAAACAAACTAACTGCAGTCAGTTCCTGGTGCATAAAAAGGGCTCAAACTAAATGCAAAGAACTGTAACATCATCTTCTTTGGGAAGCAGAAATACTCTGCATCCTACTGCATTTAAAACACCCCTTTACTATAGGACTTGGTGAACTGGATTCTGGGCTCATGGGTTGACATCTCCCCCTCCTTGAACTGGGTTCTGGGCTCATGGGTTGATATCTCCCCCCTCCTTTAACTATTACATAGTGACAGTAGTTAGGAAATCTTTCTATGTTGTACAACTAATTGGCAAGGGCATTGCTTCTAAAATTAAGGAAGAAATTCCCCATCTGCATTCTGTCCTAGTCAGGCCTATTACTGAATATAATGCACCATTTCGGCATGTATCTGGATAGATCTAGATGTATTTATAAACTCAAAAAACACAGAAGTTACCAACAGAAAGGATCTCTGATCTCAAAACTCTTATCTACCAGAAGAGACTGGAGTCCTTGTCTCTGTACTACATCATTCAAGCTCCTGAAGGAACCTCTGCCTAGTTTACCATACCCTTAGAGATCCAGTTATTCTTGACCTGTTTTTCTGTTGACAAGTCAAACTGCACTGCCAATGCTAGAACCAGAGATCTAAAACATCAACAAAAAATAAGTAAAACTAAATGCGAAGATGAGTTCATCACTCACTGCCTCCTTTTGCTCCAGAATGAACTCCTTCAGCATGTCAAACAATGTGATTCCCTATCATCCTTAATACATTGCTTTTAGAGTTGGATGGGTGCACTTAAATTTACACCAAGACTCACAGGCATAAACCTTTCTTGCAAAAGGTAGTAGGGCCTAAGGGTAGGAATTAACAAGGCATCTTGACCACTGGTTTGACTAGCCTTTTATATCTGACAATCCAATGATCCTAAAATAATACTTTGCATTGTAAAGATAGGCTTTCTGTGATATCACAGATTATGTTTTGAAGTGGAAAAGTCTGTTCACTCTGTTGAGATTATATGTATTCACTGGTGATATCTTTGCTGTGGTATTCAAGAAGAGACTCCAGTTTAACAGAAGTTTGCTACAACAAAAATTCGACCAGCAGACTGTGGCAGCAGTTATCTTTATATTTAAATAACAATCATAATAACAGTATATAAAGGACAAACAAACCGGTTTTGGCTAGTTGTTTATATAGCCTTCATCAGTGTAATGATACAAAAAAGACACATCATTTATATACTCTCTCTAATGCCTGTGTGACCAATTAGAGGTGTTCATTTAGCCCTGGGACAAACAGCCCTCTCAATCTAGTTATCCATTTCTTCTCTTTTGTATTGAGTAATTCATGCCGGCCTGATTTATTAAATTTAATTCCTAGAATTCGATCAATAATAATAAAATGGAATGATGCAGTTTTATGGGATTCAGTATGTTTAAATAGTGCATTTGTGTTTCTTTTGTTCTTCTGTGCTTTACTGGTCTTGACGTTTGCCCTATATAGAATGCAGAACATTTGCAAATGGCAAGGTAAATAACCCAGTCTGAATTACAGTTGGCAAAGAAAGGGATATCAAATACTCGGCTAGCATTTTTACTGCTAAAACTTTTAATTTGTAATAATCTGAGACATTGTGTGCAGTGACTACAAGGGAAACATCTTATAGCAACCTATCCCTCTAGGGTGCTTTGTAGTCTATCCTTTTGCCTATAGGGTCCTTGCTTATAATGATTAAAGAAAGATGCAAACTTTTTCCCATTTATAATGGAAAACTGACATCTGTCCCCTATCATACCAGAAAGCTTATTATCGGCCATAAGGATCTTCCGGTTACGTTGCACACTGTCCATTAGTGTCCCGGTATTTCTAACAAAAGTCGTCACAAACCTAAAGTGATCTTTTGATGTATCAGCCTTCGTCTTATATCAACCAAATTTTTGGCTTGTAAAATGTGACCTACTTTGTAACCCCTTTCCTTAAATCTGTTGGACAGGTCATCTCTGAAATGCCGATAGGAGTCTTCCGCCGAGCATATACGTTCAACACTCATATATTGAGATTTAGGAATATTTTTACATATATGTGGGGGGGTGATAGCTGGAGGCATGGAGAAGGGAGTTATATTTAGGGAATTTATGGTAGACTTCTGTTATCAAGGTGTTATCAGGAGCTTTGATCACTATAACATCCAAGAAAGTGATCCTTTCTTTGTCATGCTTCACCGTAAATTCAATCCCCCATTTGTCTTCATTCAAATATTCAACAAATTCTTTCAGATGTTCCTCATCCGATCTCCATACCATCCAGCAATCATCTAAATATCTTTTCCAAATGTCTATCTCTTCTATGTACAGATTATGGGAGCTATCATTTATGATTTGCTTCTCTATATATGCCATAAATATATCAGCATATATGGGGACAAAGGAAGCCACCATAACTGTGCTTTTAATCTGTAGATAGCATTTATCTTGATAAGAAAATACATTTTTGGAAAGTACATGTTCAGTGAGACAAAGAAGAGTATTAAAGCCTGGTTGGTATAACTCTGACCTGTATAACCAATATTCCATTGCTTCGATGCCAACCCAGTGTGGAATGTTAGTATATAGGACTTGAAGATCTTAGGTACAGAGTAACCAATCACCTTCTAATTGCATTTCAGAGATGACCTGAAGGAAATCTGTGGTATCTTTCAACCGAGCCCTCACCAATTCGAGTAAAGGTTTCAAATATCTAGTTAGATATTGAGACAGTGGCTCAGTCATGGAACCCCTTCCAGATACTATCGGTCTTTCTGGGGGATTATTGAGGTCTTTATGAATTTTCGGTAGAAAATATATATACTGGTTACTGGGATCCAAAATTATTAGTTGTTTCCTAATACTATCAGTAATTATTCCCTCTTCAACAGCTAAAGATAGAAAGTCTTCAGTCTGCTTCATAAAGTGTATAATGGGGTTATATGTAAGATGCACATAATACCTACTATCCGTCAATTATTTATTGGCCTCCATATCATATTGCTTCCAATCTTGCACCGCCACTGCCCCTCCTTTATCAGCCTTCAAGATTACTATATCATGGTTATTGGCTAAATTTAACATTGTGGTCATCTCCTCCTTAGTTACATTGCTGGCCCTAACTTGACTATCTCTAGAACTAAAGTGAAGATCTCTGAGAATAGAGTTTTGAAATAGTAATACGTTATGGTTCATCGGGGGCAAAAAAGTAGATTTGTGATATCTGAAGTTCTCATGTTTGTCATTAGTTTCTTTATCCTGAAAAAATAATTTCAATTTAAGATTTCTACAAAAATCAACCACATCCTTTGCAAAATTTTCTTCAGACAGAAAAGAGCCAGGTATAAATGACAATCCTTTATTAAGAATCTTTTCCTCCAAGGAGGAGAGGGGGTAGGATGAAATATTTAACACATTCTCATTTATTGTTTCTGCACATGCATCTGGAAAAGCCCCTCCATGTTTTCTATGTTTCCTGTGTTTTCTGCCCCCCCCCCTTTTTGGTTTAATTCTAAAGGGATACTGGGGTTCTGTCTCTTCTGTGTTGGTGAGCCTGTGGATGCAGGTGTATCTAAATCAAACCCAGAGGAAGAATCTTCCCCCGATGTATCCGAAGTAGGACATTTCTTAAGTATTGATCTTGGACACTTTCTGTGGGTCTATATGACAGTATCGAATGGACTAAATAGCATTCGCTATTTAGTCGATCAGATACTGTCGAAATGGCAAAATAACGAAGTCACGGAACATCGAATTTTTTCCCAGGGAAAAAATTCGGTGGGCCGTCTTCGGGACTTTGCCATTTCTTCCTCTCGGAGTTGATATATTTAAGTAGGGGGGTGTGGGGGGGGGGGTGAAGCTCCCCACTTAAATTTGTGTTTAAGTTTTTTTTTTTTTTTTTTTTTTTTTTTTACGGAGCAGCAAAGTTCTGTTTGTTTGATAATTTGTTGTTTAGATATTATCGGTATGATGAAATAGCGTTTGCTATCTTCATCGTACGATAATATAATATAGATGCCTTTCTTTTAGCAGAATTTCTATATGGTTGTGAAAACCGAATGTGTTTGTCCCTATCTCTAGAAAAGGGGTCCCCTCATTCATAATATTCCACATCCCTGATATATTTTTTCTTTTTCCTCTCCTTTAGTTGTGTTTCTAAACTCATAAGTTCTGTGCTCAATTTTTTGAGGCAGGATATATATGTAGGTTGTCCCTTATATTCCTTAATTTGTTCACATAATGTGGTAATAGCTATGATTTCAGCATCTATAGTCCTATCATGATATCCAATCAGAATTTCCACAATATTCATCGTGGCTTTATGTTGAGCTTCCGTCCATTGTTGAAGGAGGGCATCATCTGGATTATTGACCATTGGCTGTGTTCTAATTCTTAGGCCCCTTGGTGTGATTCCTTTAACCATGTAGGCTTTGAATAACTTACAATGCCAAACATTATTTCAAAGAGACCTCATATGTTTAGTCAAATTGACAAAAAGTGATTCACAAGTATCCTCCTTATTGAGCAGTGTAGTCACACTTTCTGATTCTTTATCTATTCCTATACCAAAAAAAGCTAAATCATCCTGATCAGAGGAAAGTCCCCTTAGTAGGTAAGAGATTTCCATACTGAGTGTACAAGGTGAATTGATTACAATATAAGCCCCCAGATATATTCTATTGTTGGACAATATCAGCCCCTGGCATTCGTGTATGGACAATATCAGCCTAGGCTATTGGTTGTAATAGTTTTGTATTAATGTAATGAGATATTTTAATGCTCCCGTAGGAGCTCTTATAACATATCATAAAAAATTATACCGGTCAAAAGAAGTATAAGATCTATAATGCCTCAATGAGTCCAGATATTCACGTCCAGTGCTGAGTCCCCTTCGAAACTAAATCAATAGGGCTTATATCAACAAAGAAAACAATTTTCCCTGTATACCACTCATATATGGAAAATCCCTAATCATCATATAAAGCCAAAAGGCTATAACCATAAAATAGATCAATTCAGAATGCAGGGTCATACCCCCTCATGAAGATATGTGAATAAGGCCAAGGTCAATATTTCCAGATGATAATATATTTCTTATTAATTCAAAACAGGTGTATGTATTGATTAGAATTTAACATAAGGTGTCAGGATAATTAACATGTATTAAATATAGTTTGACCATATAGATATCTAATAGGGGATCATTCGTATGATATAGAGCTTATCCTTAAATATTTAAATAGTGCCCATGTTTGACTACCTAAATGTTTCAACCTATATATCTTGGTCTAGTAATTCCCTTGCTTTAAGTCATAAATATAGTCAATGTGCATTGGTCCTGATATGGAATGGAGTGTTCATTTATTATATAAGGTTAATCAACTTTATATATAATATTATAGAAACAAATGTATATCATTTGTATAACTCAATAGCAAAAGTTACTTATATTCATTCACCTTATTATGTGTTCTGAACCCAAATTATAACATTTAGTTGGAAAATCACAAAGGGCAGAGTAGAGCAACTATATTAAATCCCTCAAGTATGTACTCCGCTCCTATGACTTATCCAAAAGTCCCTATTGCCCTGTTAAATATTAGGGAATTCACTATATTCTGCTAAAAAACCTACCTATAATTATTATGAGCGATAGTCTACTTAGTCTCATATTTTGTGAAATGTACTATCCTATTCCCTATGGAATCCAAAACAAAGCATTGGGTTCAAAAACATAAATATGCCCCAATTATATCCAACATAAATGGTATCTATCTTGATCTCATATTCTAACTATTTATACATTTTACAAATTTATATATGTTCAACTTGTTCTGTATGTCATTGTGAGTCAGAATGTAACTGAAAGTTAGAATCCCAACCAGTTAATGTAAATCATATACATACAGAACACAAATTCAGCACATTTTTGAATCACTCTAAATAACTGAATACTGCTGTACAAGTACAGAGACCATTAGTGTCATATTATGTAAAATAAAGTAAAAGCACTTAGCGCATTACTCATAATATTTCCAAAGTCAGAATATAACTTCAAGTTAGAGTCCCAACCAGTAGATATAAATCCTATATGTACAAAACACAAATGCAGCACAATTCTAAATCACTCTAAATAGCAGAGTACTGCTATATTGGGTATTTAGTGATTAATATTCACAAATTGCTTATTAAAGTATACACACCTTTTATAAACTGATGTGAAAATGGAACTTCAAGTTAGATCAACACCCAATAAATGTGAACACATGAAACATAAGGTGGCCCTGTTTTAAATCTCTCTAAATAGCGGATTAATGCTTGAATATACAGAGTCCCTCAGTGTCATTTAAATTAGTTAGTTATATAATACATAGCCTCCAAAACACAAAAAGCATGTAGGCAACTGTTTCAAATCCCCCTTGTTAGCAAAATATTACTATATAGGTGTGGACACTCCTATTAACATATCCTTTATAGATAGGTTTAATACATAACACATTCTTAACAGAAATATCTAATACACACTTAAGGGAATTTTATTCCCATACAGTACAAGTCCCATATGTTCTTGGAATTAGAGTGTTTTTCATTCAGCCTCTGTCTGAATGTCCATCAGATCACCTTTACTTTAAACAGTTAAGAAATGCCACCAAGAAAGATATTATCAGATATAAAAAAGACTATTACCTTCACCTCCAACAAACCCATCAACAAAAACCACAAAAATTCTGGTCAGGCATAAATAAACTTCTTCAGCCAGGGCACTCTAAAACTCCGGCCCCTTGAGGATTCAACCATAACTCTAACCAGATTCTTGATGCCTTTAATAACTACTTTACTGAAGCCATTCGAACCCTAGCCAATACTTTACCACCTATTACCATTTCCCCATTAAATACCACTAAGACTCCATCTCCAACCTTTCAAATACAACCTGTACCTACATCCCTCATTTGCAACCTCCTTCAAAAACTAAAACCATGCACCCATTTTGCTGACTGTCTTCCAGTTGAATACCTGCAAATTGCAGCGAAAGCCATTGCCTATCCCATGTCAATCCTTATAAATAGAACAATTTTAGAAAGCAAAATCCCTTCCATATGGAAAGTATCCCACATCATCCCTTTACATAAAGATGGGTCATCTACTGAGCTCTCCAACTTTCAGCCTATCGCCTTATTCTCTCCAATAGCTAAGATAATGGAAAAATGCATGCACAGACAACTACTTGGCTTTAGGCCATTCCATAGCACAACAACTGCCCTGCTAGCCTTTTCTGACTCCATAAACAAAAATCGTAACAATAACACTTTTTCCGCTGCACTATTTATTGACCTTTCAAAAGCCTTTGATATGATGAACCATAATATGCTTATAGACATACTAAAAGCCCAATCATTTGATCCACAAGCATTACAATGGTTTAAATCCTATCTGGAAAACAGACAGCAAGCAGTACTTTGGGATAACAATCTTTCTACATCCCTCCCTGTGAACATTGGAGTACCCCAAGGCTCTATTTTAGGACCTCTACTCTTCTCATTGTTTATTAATGACCTACATACCAAAATTCCTCAAGCCACCTGCATACAATATGCAGATGACTCTACTTTAGTTTGTTCAGCCAAGTCCATAACCTCTCTCCAGTCCCTCTCCCAAACAGTATTTAACAGTGTTGAAAATTGGTTCATGCAACACTGCCTCCTCCTGAACCACCAAAAAACAAAATTATTGTTCTTTGCTGCTACTCATAAGTCACCTCAACTGCACTTCACAGATACCTCTAACAATGGAACTAACATATCCCCTGACACTACAACCAGTCTACTGGGAGTAACAACTGAAAATAACCTTAGCTATGATGACCATATTAATTCTACAATAAAGTCGGTCAACAAAAAACTAGGCACCCTTTACAGAATCAAACACTTCCTTACCCCTTCAGCCAGAATCACTATTGCCCAGACCCACCTTATCTCTACCCTGTTCTATGCTGCTGAAATATATACCAATCTATCTAAAAACACCCTCACCAAACTTTACACCAGTTACAATAACATAGCCAGATTTGCCACTGGCACCCCCTTTCGAAATCACCACTGTCTCAACCTCAAACAACTGGGATGGCTAGAACTGCAGAACCAACTACTTTGTCAACAACTTGTTATCACCCAAAAGATCCTTTACCACCCTAATAATACCCCTATCCTCACTAATGTGATTACACCCTACAAAAATCTTGCAACACTACGCTCAGCTAGTAAGCTTCTAGTTTCCACTATTAAATCAAAAAACAAAGCTGGGGACTCACTTTTCACCAACACAGTAGGTAAAACCTGGAACCAGCTTCCTACTGAACTTTCCACCCTTGCTTCCACTTTTCTGTTTAAAAAACATCTTAAAGAACATCTTAAAACTCACTGGCTTTGTCCATGCTCTAACCCTGACTGATATCTCATTCCCCTTCTTGCTCTCTATATACTTCTTTACACTACTATTCTAGGCCGCCTATCTGTAATTAACAATTTCCTTCATAGTACTGGAAAAAATATATATATGTTTTTGCTCTCTGTATTTGATCTTAGCTTAAACCTGCTAATTGACTCTGTACAATTTTGTTCTGGCCAATGTAGCCAATGTACTGTAATTCACTTGACTATTACTATATATTGTATTCTTTGTCACTGCTGATGCTTGGAGCTTTTCTCCCCGGGCCTCTACTGAAAATGGACATATATCCAGTTAGACTAGCCCAGTCAACAAATGTAAAATAAAATAAATAAATAAAATAATAAGCCCTATTGATTTAGTTTTGAAGGGGACTCAGCACTGGACGTGAATATCTGGACTCAGTGAGGCATTATAGATCTTATGGTTTTGGCCGGTATAATTTTTTATGATATGTTATAAGAGCTCCTACAGGAGCATTAAAATATCTCATTATATTAATACGGAACTATTACAACCAATAGCCTAGGCTGATATTGTCCATACACGAATGCCAGGGGCTGATATTGTCCAACGATAGAATATATCTGGGGGCTTATATTGTAATCAATTCACCTTGTAAACTCGGTATGGAAATCTCTAACCTAAGGGGACTTTCCTCTGATTGGGATGATTTCGTTTTTTTTGGTATAGGAATAGATAAAGAATCAGAAAGCGGGACCACACTGTTCAATAAGGAGGATACTTGTGAATCACTTTTTGTCAATTTGACTAAACATATGAGGTCTCTTTGAAATAATATTTGGCATTGTAAGTTATTCAAAGCCTACATGGTTAAAGGAATCACACCAAGGGGCCTAAGAATTAGAACGCAGCCAATGGTCAACAATCTAGATGATGCCCTCCTTCAACAATGGACGGAAGCCCAACATAAAGCCACAATGAATTTTGTGGAAATTCTGATTGGATATCATGATAGGACTATAGATGCTGAAATCATAGCCATTACCACATTATGTGAAGAAATTAAGGAATATGAGGTACAACCTACATATATATCCTGTCTCAAAAAATTGAGCACAGAACTTACGAGCTTAAAAACACAACTAAATGAGAGGAAAAAGAAAAAAATATCTCAGGGATGTGGAAGATTATGAATGAGGTGACCCCTTTTCTAGAGATAGGGACAAACACGTTCGGTTTTCACAACCATATAGAAATTCTGCTAAAAGGAAGCGTTCAAGTTCAATACTCCTAAATCTCAATATATGAGGGTTAAACATATATGCTCGGTGGAAGACTATTATCAGCATTTCAGAGATGACCTGTCCAACATATTTAAGGAAAGGGGTTACAAAGTAGGTCACATTTGACAAGCCAAAAATTTGGTTGATAATATAGAGAGAGATAATCTCTTATAATATAAGACAAAGGCTGATGATCATTTCAGGTTTGTGACGGCTTTCAGTAGCAATACTGGGACACTAATGGACAGTGTGCAACATAACTGGAGCACCCTTATGGCCGATAATAAGCTTTTTTGTATGATAGGAGACAGATGTCAGTTTTCCTTTAGAAATGGGAAAAATTTTGCATCTTTCTTTAATCATTATAAGCAAGGACCCCATAGCCAAAAGGATAGACTACAAAGCACCCTAGAGGGACAGGTTGCTATAGGATGTTTCCCATGTGATCACTGCACACAATGTCGCAGATTATTACAAACTAAATTTTTTAGCAGTAAAAATACTAGCCGAATATTTGATATCCCTTTCTTTGCCAACTGTAATTCAGACTGGGTTATTTACCTTGCCATTTGCAAATGTTCTGCATTCTATATAGGGCAAACATCAAGACCCGTAAAGCACAGAATATCAGAGCATATCAGTGAAATTAGAAACAAAAGAAACACAAATGCACTATTTAAACTTACTGAATCCCATAAAACTGCATCATTCCATTTTATTATTATTGATCAAATTCTAGGAATTCATCATCATCATCATCTTTCGGCTTTTCCCATTAGGGGTCGCCACAGCGGATCATCTCTTTCCATTTCTTCCTATCCTCTGCATCTTGCTCTGTCACACCAACCGCCTGCATGTCCTCTCTCACCACGTCCATAAACCTTATCTTAGGCCTTCCTCTTTTCCTCTTACCTGGCAGCTCCATCCTTAGCATCTTTTTTCCCAATATACCCATCATCCCTCCTCAGCACATGTCCAAACCAATGCAATCTAGTCTCTCTTGCTTTGTCTCCAAACTGTCCAACATGAGCTGACCCTCTAATATACTGATTCCTAATGATATCCATCCTAGTCACACCGAGTGCAAATATTAACATCTTTAACTCTGCCACATCCAGCTCTGGCTCCTGCCTTTTTGTCAATGCCACTGCCTCCAACCCATATAACATAGCTGGTCTCACTACCCTCTTGTAGACATTCCCTTTCACTCTTACTGGTGCCCGTCTGTCACAAATCACTCCTGACACTCAAATTCTAGGAATTCAATTTAATAAATCAGGCTGGCATGAATTACTAAATACAAAAGAGAAGAAATGGATAATTAAATTGGGAGGGCTGTTTGCCCCAGGGCTAAATGAACACATCTAATTGGTCACACAGGCATTAGAGAGAGTATATAAATGATGTGTCTTTTTTGTATCATTACATTGATGAAGGCTATGTAAGCAACTAGCCAAAACCAGTTTGTTTGTCCTTTATATACTGTTATCATGATTATTTAAATATAAAGATAACTGCTGCCACAGTCTGCTGGTCGAATTTTTGTTGTGATAATGGTATTTTGAGACCTTGCAAATGCCATACCTGCAGGGAATACACTTGGACTGGTTAACAGAAGTTTGGCCTGAATTATTTTTACTCTAAAAAATGACTGCTACTGTGGCTCTATATTATGGAATGTAAACATTTCTGGTATTTTATTACTCCTCGGCGGTAGCTGTAGCTTATATTCAATAGACGCATATATTTGTAAGCTTTACAATTATAACTAAAATGCAGTCTAAATTCTTAATAAGTTCTTGTCAAGGAAACAAAAGTAAATGGGTAGCAATTATTTTTAATATTTTTTTTATTTTTAAGATATCAGATAAAATAAACTCTGGAAAACCAGTATTAAATAATGACGGTAGATTTTGCATGTTACAATTCATAGTGTGTGGTGCTGTTGCAACATTATGTTTTATTCTCCAAGCATTTCCTAAGTGGGAGAGAAGCTGAACACCAAACAAGTGTTTTTTTTTTTTTTTTTTTGTTTCTCTTTTTAGAAAATTTCATAATTCATAACACTGATAATCACAGAGGACTGGAACATTCTTACAAATCCAAAGATTAATAGGATGTGTCTGTGTTTATCAAATACTGAAGAAAAAATAACACAGATAACAAGCCTCTTTACAGTATAAGGAAAACATAAGTGTAACTGAAAAAGGTTTTGAAACACATGCAGCTATAATAAAATATCATAGAAAACATTTTATTTAAATATTTTTGCATGGCAAAACATTTTTTTTCATTTGCAAGCCTGCTTTGCATATTGTGTTCATTATCCCTCCAACACATTCTATTTATGTTGAAAAAAAGATTGAGATATTTTGCTGCAGCAGTTCAAGGGGGTGTATTACTGGATATATTTAGATTTTTTTGCCATGCTGTTAATTTAACAGGGTGGCAATTACCTAATTGTCTTACAATTCTTTAAACAATCTAATTGACCCTAATAGTACCTACCCCAACAATGATGTAATTGGGTTTTGCCAGAATATTATAATTAATGTAGGACATTGGAAGGCAGCTCCATTAACATTCCACTTTTGGCAGGAGATGTAAAAGCATGTTTTTAAGGTACTACCTTTAAATAGCAACCTTGTTTTTCCATAAAAAATGCCTTTTTTGTGCATGACAATGCATAAGAACTCTCTTTTTTAACAAGAAACATCTTTATTACATTATAACTTATGACATGGGAAAACATACAGTTATATAAATAAAAACAAATCATATTAACATATTTTCAGTTGCAAATGTTATACATCACTTATAATCTATGCCGTCATTGTCAGGCAAACATTACAAAACTCATTCACTTCCTGTCTTCCCTTAAACCTCATTCCTCTTCCAAAACATTATTCTGCATGTATTGTTCACACCATTTCCTTTTTTTGTATGTAATGCAGTCTTCAAGATTTTGTTGCATACAGTATATGGGAGCCATACATATGTGCCCTTGTTGTTTCTTTGTGAATTTCTTATCCAGTCTCTCTTCCCAATACTTTCTAATCTCTTCTGATTGATTCCTGTAGTTATCATGCAATATTTTATATGCCCTGCTAATTATTCCGTTTTTAACCAGTAGCTTCTATTCTAGATTCTACTAAAAACTCTACCAGTGCTGGTCTTTCACTTAGGATCCTCCTATTTATTTCCCTTTGCCTTTACTCTGATATCAATCCTTGATAGGGAAGGCAATCTCTAGCCAGCAGTCCAAATTAATTCTTGGCCTCATCCCATTCTATCACCTTTTCATGTCTAATTATTTGCTCCCAGTACATTGGTTTGTTTGCCAGTTTTCTCCAGTAAATTCCAGCTACCCTTTTTTCCTATTTTCTGTACCCCAATTGCAGTCATCTCTATTAGCAGAATCGCCTTTCTCCATTCCCCTTGTTGGTTTAGTTCTTAGAATACTTTCTGCTACTTTATGAATATAATATTCTGTATGATTGTTCTCTTTAAGGATTTGCATTCAAACTCCCAGCCTCTCCCTGTTTCTTGAGCTCCCCCTCTCCCCAATTACATCATATCTTTCTGCTTTGAATTATAACTTTCTGCTTGAGTTATGTGCAGGAGCATTATCTGTGTAGCTCTGAAATACCCTGTCAAATCAAGTAATCCCAAACCACCTTCTTCTATGAAAGGATCAGCTTATCACACTTGAGTCTTACCCTAGTCCCCTCCCAGATAAAACCATTCAACTCTTTATTAATTGCTATCCAGAACTTCTCCTCTGGTTGAAAAAAAGGACCTGACCTGTGTATAAAACTAAAGGGAATAAAACATTTTCACTGCTGGTATTTTGCTATCCATAAAACAGAGCTTCCAAGTTCTCAGTTTTTCTATTATCTTTTGTTTATTCTTTTTCCACATATCCTTAGCAGCCATAGCAGAATTCTTTTTAATCCATACTTGTAAGTACTTCATTCAGTCAAGATCCCATCAATATGGATATTGCTGTATCAATTTATGAGGGGGCACATAGTTTACAGCTATTGCGTTTGTTCTATCTTCATTAATTTTGTGTCCTGAAAGTCTTGAAAATGTCTCAGAATGTTCCACAACACTAAAATGTCCTTTTCTGATTTGATCACATATAAAATAATATCATCTGCAGATAAAGCCAACTTTTCTTGACAGCCATATCAATTATCTACATGAATTTCCAAGTCCCTTATTTTCTTTGCCAGTGGTTCTAAATATAATGCAAACAACAAAGGGAAAAGAGGACACCCTTGCCTGAGTACTCTGCTCAAATAGAATTTATCAGAGAGGTCTCCACCTCACTTTAATTTTCACTGGTAATCCCTCATATATTCTTCTAATTAAGCTTATAATTTTATCAGGGAATGCAAAAGCTTCCATTGCCGTACTCATCAAATCCCAACATACTTTCTCAAATGCTTTCTCTGCATCAAGACCCACCAACAGAAGTCGATTTTTATTACATTCTGCTTC